>NW_019957613.1:145043-148545 GCF_002910315.2 Salvelinus sp. IW2-2015 | reverse complement strand
CCCCCACCCCCCACACCAGGTTCACTCAACAAATGAGATGGGTAGATTATGAAATCACAAAGAAGCACATGTCAGTGTAGACACACAATACATAAACACAAACATCGAACACACATCCCTATACTAACGCCATAATATGATTCACACCTGAAATACATTTTTTCCCAAGCAAGGATTTCTATGGTCACTGCAGTTCGTTACCAAGGTGAAACACAAATACCAGGAAATGAAACTGCAGCACAGCAGTAAACCAGCTAGGTCAGATTCTCAGTATTGGCTAATAACACACGCACAACAACATGCAGCTTTTGCTGAGGGTGCCGGAAGTAAAATGTTTAGATTTTGTGTCACTTCCCAAATGAGTTACACTGGCACATAATTTACCCCAAAACTGTCAACAGCCTAGGTTACATCGTTTCAGCCCATGACAGGGCCTGGCCTCCATCGTTAGCCTGTGGACACTTGGCTATGATTCACCTCCTGTGACGGCTATGACATATCGACAGATACACTGAGTTTCGTGCCCTTCTGTTCTCTAAAATGCTGCTTTCATTTTGGGCCGCTATAAAAAAGGCTCACATGCACCCCTTCTGGAATAGGGCCCTGGAGTCTTGAAAGGAACACTTTCAAATGTATTTTTTTGGTGACTGTGATGTAATGTGTTTTTAACCCTATCAGAAGATGATCAGCACAAATGTTGATGTTTGCAATTGGAACCACCGTGATTATGAGGACACCCTCATGATCAGGATCATTGATTGAAGCATATTGATCAAAATCCGATTGAAACACCAACTTATTTTGATTGGTACATGTTACGTGCAGCTGCCTCTGTGAAGTATCTAACGATATCCTTTCATTTTCCCCACAAGAACGTATATGAACCTGACATCATATTTATTGATGACATTAACATATTTTGGTCAATATAGTGCAATAAGTGCAAAGCAATTAAAACGAATGAAATTGATGAGGGAAAGAGAATTGCGAATGCTTGTATAAAAATAGGTGTTACATTAAAATATCAGTATTACACAACATAATTATTATTTCAATTATTATTCATGAATTTGATAACATATCAAGAATACATATTAAGAATGAATGCACATATTCATTTTTAATAGTAATCATCCTAATGATAGCTGTTTAAAGGCCCACTTGCCTTCCAACTCCAAAAAGTGCAGAAAGCATACAAAGACAACTTMTTTTCTTCTTTAAATGACGCAGTCTTTCTTTAACATTGGGGGTGTGCCACCTTTTTAAAAAAAGYCACTTTTACAATGCGAGCTACAGTAAATGATATGGAACTACAAACATAAACGTTTACAGAGGATCATGGAATTATGACACAGGTAATATTGATGAAGGATCAAAAGTTTGGAAAATACATGGCAGAGTATTCCAATAAATAAATACTTACAGACTAAAGCAGAGAATTGTCCTGCGCAGTTTGATGGAGGCACTGCCGTACAGTGTTTTTTCGTCAGAAGGTGAGTTATAAACATTTTTGTGATTCACAATATATGTATGGTTATATTCCTGAAAATGTAGTTGGGTAAGTTTACCTGTACACTTACATGTATGTGTATTCAATCTTCACCATATAAAAATAGATTCTAAATCACCAGTTAAGTAGGACAACTTGTGTGTTCATCCAGTTAGGTTTAGAGAGAGACTTTCAGTTCCTGCAATCTCATGTAATTAAGAAATAAGAATAATACAGTTTGGCACACCCCGTTTAATGCTTATTTTGTTGATGTGTCGTGCCAAGGCACCCTCAATATTGAGCCAGTACTTTTAAGGGGGGAAATCCTTCATATACGGACAAATCTGTTGCTCAAAACTGACTGAAAGTGGTCTGTTTCTCAAGAACTTCGAGGTAGTCCGGCTCGACTTGAAGTTTCGCTTTTAGTTCCAAATATTCATTTCTGTTGGGCTCCACGTAAACAGTACTCGGCGCTGTGCCATAAAGCACTGTTTCTCGTATCCTCTCTGGGTGTAAGAACTGGCGTCTAACATCAAAGTTTGGGTTGTACGTGTACGAGACAGGGCCAGTGTACTTGTATTCTAGACTGTTACCGGAGGGGGATTGGTTGTCCGCCTCTATGATGCCCCTGAAGAAGTGCTCAGCATTGTCTGCAGGGGAGGGGTCCTCGCGAGGCTCAATAGTGCTCACGCTATAAGTGGGACTTCTCATGTTGCTGTTCCTCTCCTCATCCACATCACTCCTATAAGTCACCTTCAATTCATGGAGGTCGCGGTAATCCTCGACTGTGTTGCCTTCCCTGGACCTGTAAATGGGATTTTTGCACATGTGGCCCATAGGGTGAGGGATGTACTCATACACGTGTCCKGCGGGRGCTTTGACTTTGGGRACGGTTCGGTTATTACTGTAAAGRCTGTACTGCAAGTTAAACGAGCTCACGTCAGAGTTGTTGGTGCTGGTGCGGTCGCTCTGGGACTTTTTACGCTTTTTCACCACGACAACAAACAGCCCMGCCGCCACAAAGACGGACATGATGAACACGAGCAGCAGGCTGAGGATGAGGACAGAGAGAGGGACGACGCTGCTAGTGGGGTTAGATCTCTGGTAGGTCTCTGTGGTGGTGGCTCTGTCGGGCAGAGGCTCGTCAGTGGGGGGCGCTGTTGAGACGACCACGTCAGAGTARTCTGGACACAGCTGTTCAGACTGAACGGAACGCATATCAATCCCGCTGTGCCGTTTGGGGGTCTCGCATTTAACCTCATTAACAACGGTGCCTGCACTGAGCTGCTCGAGCCATATCTTCATGCCGACGACGTCACACGAGCAATCCCATGGGTTCTCAATCAGATCTATCTGCAACAGCAATTTTAACTGATCTAACACACCGCTCACAGGCAGGTTTTGGAAGTGGTTACTGCGGAGATTAAGTCTAGAGAGGGACAGCCCAGTAAAGATTCCCGCTGGTAAGGTTTTCAGAAGGTTATTGTTGAGGAAAAGCAGCTGAAGGTTTGGCACAAACCGGAAGGTGCCCCCTACAATCTCACGGATTTTGTTGTATTCTAAGTAGAGATACTGCAAACTCTGCAGGCCAAAAAACATCTCTGCTGTAAGCCTGTCGATTAGATTACCATTTAAATACAGCCTACGCAGGTTGGTTAAATCCCCAAATGCTCTGTCTTGGATGAGGGATATCCTATTGTTTCCTAGGTGAAGCAAATCCAATCCGGTAGCCTCCAAGAAATCAGATCTGCGTACCACAGGAATGTAATTCCCCGTGAGGTACATTTTTTTGGGATTGTATGGCTTGGGCTTCAGGTCAGATATGTTCTCAATCTTTCTCTCCTGGCAGTTGACGTTTAGTCCAAGATCAGCAATCTGCAGATTACATGTACAGGTGGTGGGACAGTCCAAAGGCACAGGAGATTTGGTCTGATAAGCAATGATGGGGCCATAGTTGTAAGGGTTAGCCGGAATCCGGGAGGTGGGCTTTGACCTGGTTCGGTTTGATTGACG
>NW_019957613.1:142943-144443 GCF_002910315.2 Salvelinus sp. IW2-2015 | reverse complement strand
GTGATGTAATTGTAATCAATCTGAAGGTATTCCAAACTCTCCAGGCCGACAAACGTATCATCCCTTAGGACGTCTATCTTGTTGTTGTTCAAGTGTAATCTCTTTAATCCCTGGAGTCCATTGAAAGCACCCGTTTCCACTTCATCGATAGCATTGTTGCCTAAATGCAATATGGTCGCCCCAGTGTAGTTGATGAAGTCGTTGAGGGACAGTTTCTTTAAGAGGTTCCCTGTCAGCAGAAGGTGGTACATTGAAAAATGCACCGGGCTTATTTCTGTCAGTCTGATGATCCCTCTATTCTCGCAGCTTACCGTCAGTATCCCTTCCTTCTCTTCGCATGTACATAGATTCCTACAGATCTCCCCATAATTGTCGTACATCTCAACAAGACTCAGAGATGCTGCGATCAGAAGGATTATTTTCAGTATCCAGATATGCATTTTCGAGGGAGAAGGTGCCCCAGTTCACTGAAGTAYGGTGCCAGTATGGGGTGTCATCTAGAAGAGAAAGGCAGGCATTGTCTGTTTAATGAACATCTTGTGTTAAGTGGAACATCCCTGCATGCAGTGGTTACAAAGAGCTATACACTTGTGGATAGAGACATAATACACTTTGTAAAGCATTTTAGGAACTATTTGCATATATATGTTTGGAGTTTTACGTGCATAAGAAAGAGCAGAAATCTGGACAGAGTTGCAAACACAATATAGTTATGCCATAAAYATTTGTTGCAGCTAAAATGCCACATTCAGTACAGTTCCATTAYTATTTATTCAGCTACAGCATCATATCTCAACATGGTATAGACATCCGAAAATGAAATAAATCTCCATGCGAAATATTGATGACATGCAGTGGGAATGTCATGGAAAAGAGTACAGCCTATGCATGTGTTTCTTTGAAAATAGAACAAGCAGGTTGATTATAGCCCCCTTTAGGTTGGTGATGTGCGATTTTGAAATCTATCGATGCATTCAAATGACTTGCAAACTAAACCCACTAGCCATCTGCGGCATTTATACAGAATCCATTGCCATTTCAAATTCTATTCCCCGAAGACTCCAGGAAAGAGTTAATCTTGAGACAAAGTTCACATTTAATCGATGCGACCCAGGATTCAAATATATATTTTATAAATCGAATGGAACAAAATTCCGTTGTTTAGTTTAGAATTAATGATATATTTAAAAAAAAAAATAGGATACGAGCAATCCTATGGAAAAACCAATCTCCTACCCACCCTGCAGATCCGACGAYTTGCGAATAGTATAGAAACCGCCGRGTATCAATCAATATCATCAGATATCCGGAGATATTTTGTTAATAAATGATAAATAGGCTAGTCGTGGTCATTATGGTAGGTGTTCATCCTCAATCCTGCATGCGTTAGAAATACTGATTGTTACATAGGGACAGTCACAGCCTTTCATTCCTCGGGCGAAAAAAAAGACCCAAGTTGATTAAAAGCAAAATCGGATTTGCAAGCATTGCTGAATGCCA
>NW_019957613.1:121492-142673 GCF_002910315.2 Salvelinus sp. IW2-2015 | reverse complement strand
GTGACAAAATCGAGAAAATAGAAAAAGCTATCGGTCTGGAGGTCCGATTTTGTGGGTGTAGTCATCCTAATATGATAATAGAGTTTATGGTAGGCTAATAGGCTATGTTTTACGAAAGGACATTTGATTCATACCGATGAAGAATGTATTGCATTCCATATTTAGTTAGTCTGTAGCCTATGTAGGCCATTTACCACTAATTCWTACAATCAAAATAGGCCTACACTGAACGAATATGAGTCATTGYAATGATTTCATGAATTGCGCATTCATTCATCACCTTGAAGGACACYGAGTAGCCCCCCAAAAAGTTATGCAATGTAAATGTCAATGTATTATATCTACCAGTAAACGCGGATGTATCTTATTGGCACTTTAATCAAATCCACCCGTTTCATCGTTTTAATTTAGATTCAACCAACTTGAATACAGCTGTAAGAGCTGTAAGGGAATAAATAATTTTCTGGACCATGGACAGCTCCCCAACTCAAGAATTAGCTTCCCCTGAAATGAGCAATACAGCCCTGCATCTCAGACAGAAAATCCGCTGTCCTTACCATGTTGAACCTTGTCAATGCGAAAGCATTCCAACTACCTTCCGCTGTTTACCATCCTGTCCTATGGTAATGTGGAATCTGGGATTTTCCTTCCTTTTTCCCCGCTGTAAAATCCTCAAAGTAGAGCCACGGCGGTCTTTAGCTCCAAATACCTGGCAATGAATTGCACAAACTGTCTCATTCACGCCTGCAACGTGACGATCAGCGCGACAAAAAAAAAAGCGGGTTCTTGTATTTCTCACAGCGAATCTTGGTCTCTCATTGTGGAATGGAATCAAAGAAAARTAATAATTTCATATGGRAAAAAGTGTAATAAGCCGAACTGCAAAACATCAGATACATCCATTTCAACCGAGATCTCCCTCTGTAGCACAAGCGCCGGTGAATCGGTGGAAAGGCACGAATCCCTTTGTATCTTGTGAGTGGTACGGCTTGTATTGCGTTGTGAATAGATCTACCCAAGATCCTTATTTTTTTTCTCAGCGTTGACCGCACAACTTGACTGAATATGTATGCGCATCTTAGATAGTTGACTTTAATTCAACATTGTCTGACGAAATAATATGATGTCCTTCCTATGTCTCTGCGCAATCAATTATGCGTTTTTTGTACTGCCAATGTTTCAACTGGTGGAACGTGGATCAAGGTTGGCGCAGCATACACAATATGTAGAGTCAATATTCATTTCCATTCGTTGGAGGCTGAAAGAATCCTGGAATATGTATGAATGTCCCCACCCCTAATGTATAATAACGAGCAAAACATGCATGTTGTCAATATTTAGATGCTATTTGTGGTGTAGTACCTCATGGGGGGGGGGGGGGGGGGGGGGTCGTGAGAGTGAGGAAGACCTATAGAGGGCAGTACAATGCGAGGAAACATACTTTTTCACGGTGTACTGTACACATTGCCAGGCAACAAGGCTGCATTTACACAGGCAACCCAATTTTACATTTTTTTGCCACTAATTTGACCAATTTGATCAGATCTGTTCAAAAGATCAGAAATGGGCTGCTAGTGAGAAAATGCTGTGACAACATGGCAACAGGTGTTGTTCATGTGCATGTTAAGGTCAGTGTGTGGGTAGAGTCCGAGCGTGGCCCGAGGATGTGTGTGTGTGTGTGTGTGTGTGTGTGTGTGTGTGTGTGTGTGTGTGTGTGTGTGTGTGTGTGTGTGTGTGGTGTGTGTGTGTGTGTGTGTGTGTGTGTGTGTGTGTGTGTGTGTGTGTGTGTGGGTGGTGTGACATGAACACAGCCTATGAGACATACAGTATAACCTAGTTGTAGCTGAGGGTAGCTACCTCTTGTAGGGCTAACTGCCTGCACCTAACTTAAACCTCAGGCATGCCTAAACCATATGGTTTGGGTAAGTGTTTCAAGACATGGCAATTTACTGTATATACAGGTAATCTGTGCACACAATTCTAAATTGCATGTATTTTCTAAATTAATTCAACAATTATAACAAMTAAAACATTTGAGGCTGATTTCCTGAAAAAAAAATTAAGCCTAATCCTGGACTAAGAAGCATGTTTAATGGATATTATTCCTGAAAAGTACATTTTAGTCCAAGMCTAGGCTAAATCTGAGTCTGSTAAACTGGGTTTTTCCATTACAGCACCAGTGGTTCGCCAGTGATCATATTCACGTTAGCTCTATTGTATTTGGGGGGAAACTGTGTTTCCAGTTAGCTAGGGCTGACACTGAGGACTTGACACTGAGGACTTAACATTGAGGACTTGACACGGAGGACTTGTGTAGAGCAGAATCAACAACATCTGCATCATCAAGACAGTTGCTTTGTGAGAAGGTGTTAACCGTAGATGGTGTTAACCCATGTTCACAGTTAGCCATTGCTATGTAAATGCARGCTGAAAAGTACCAATGGCCTGGACTTGGCCGCAAGTTAGAGCAGGTCCACGGAGGCCATGGCGCAGTGAGACACTGGGGCCAGGCTGTGGAGGTGGCAACACAGAAGTCTGAGCCTTTTTGGTAAAACACTGGGGTAAATCCTTAGTGGAAATAAGCCATTAGAGTCTGAACTGTTTGAATTCATAAACGTTTTGCCTGGTGCCTATTCAACAGTCGTGTTTGTGGTTTATCTGTCCATTGGCTAACAAAGACAGGCGATTGGCAAATTAAGTTTGAGTAAGTCTTTGCAACCATATGCGTGTTRGCTCTGCCAGGGATAAAGTCCAATTAGACCTTGAGAGCCATTGAGCAAGCAATGTATACATATAATTAAATCTAGCATATGGAGGGGGCTGGCATGTACAAACAGATCTTCCCATTAGTCTACATTGTATTACGTATCCATAAGTCAACTCCTATACCCTCCTTAGTGACCAAACACAACTGTAAGCTGATGTGTCATATAGGCGGCTTCCAAATTAGCCGTGGCGATGCATTAAATTATCTGAACGTTTCTGGCTGGCTAATCGCATTAACAATACGTTAACCGTAAGTTGCCCGTTGTGAAGGACAAATCTCACAATCTTTGGCGCCCAGCTGGWAATCCAGTTAAAGAAGTCGTTGTCGTGATAGCGTGGCGCGGTGGCAGTGGTGTCTTCCCAATGGAAGGCACTTTGGCTGGCTCCCCTGAGAAGAATCATGACATCAAAATAGCAGTCGTTTTTTCATTACCTCCTCTGATGGAGGAGATACAAGTGGTGTGTGTGTGTGTGTGTGTGTGTGTGTGTGTGCGTGTGTGCGTGCGTGCGTGCGTGCGTGCGTAAGAGAGAGGGAGATAGAAAGAGAGGGAGGGAGCGAGCGCGGGGGATAGATATGTGTACAAGTGATCATTTTAAAAGAAACAGTAGCAGTATTATTCAAATCAGTGTGTGTGTTTGTGTGTGTGTGTGTGTGGGTGTGTAGGCCTTTGTATCTACCCTACAGCGGATGCATTTATGCCACTCTGCCTGTTAACAGACAAAAAATAATAATAATTATACACAGGCACTACAGATTTAGTAATTGCTTTAAAATGGGAGCACATACAGCTGCTTGGCCAACATGAACTGAGTGTGTTTACAGTTTGTAGAATTAGGTACCTATAAGCTCTACCTGGAAAGCTCATCCTAATGATCACCTACTAAATAATGACTATGCCAGTGGAGGCTGCTGAGGGGAGGACTGCTCATAATAATGTCTGGAACGGCGCAAATGGAATGGCATCAAACAAATAGAAACCATGTGTTATATACCATTCCACTCATTCCACTTCAGCCATTACCACGAGCCCGTCCTCCCAAATGAAGGTGCCACCAACCTCCTGTGCTATGCACACACTATCGTACCCAGTCAAAATAACAAGTCGTAAAGATCTGATATCATTGGGATGTGATGCTACAAAGTACTGAGCCCAATGCCTGTGCATAATGAGATCAGATGATGAGCCCAACGCTTGTGCTTAATGGTATGTGGGATTATCTCAGTGCATTATACAGTATGTGCTGTGTTTCTATGTCACACATTACTGTTTGCATTGACAGCTTTAGCACCTAGACAGTCTGAGCCAAGATTTGTGATGCTCATAGAAGAAGAAAAAAAAANGCTTAATGGTATGTGGGATTATCTCAGTGCATTATACAGTATGTGCTGTGTTTCTATGTCACACATTACTGTTTGCATTGACAGCTTTAGCACCTAGACAGTCTGAGCCAAGATTTGTGATGCTCATAGAAGAAGAAAAAAWAWATATACAACTCTTATYACTGTTGTCCTTGAGTTATCCTTTTGGGACCAGAACACTGACATTCAATRGAATGGATTTATATTGCCARCTAGTTCTCCATTTCTCAAGACAACGTTGACCACTTGCTATGGTTCTTCATGTAAATACTGATGTTAATCATTGAATGTGAATGTCATGTGGATGTCATGTTTAAAGGGATAATGAGGAGATGCGGTGGTGAATTCATAAATAGGATACATGGGGTGGGACGAAACTGGTTCAGCAACTGCACATTCATTTGATTCAATTGCAGCGCACGTCTCGAATAACGAACAGTAATTCCAGCTCAATAAATGTTACCGATTTCTGGAAAAAACACTTTTGGTGAACTGATTATTTGATTGATGGGTTAGCTGGATTGCTTGGAGAAATTGATAATCTAGATGCACCACAGTTAATAGTGTTTGCCTTACTTACGTGACTTTGGTTTCTTAACAGTGGAATGGCGCCATTCATTTTCCTTCAACTGTGGCAAATACAATGCCTTCAGAAAGTATTCACAACCCTTTACTTTTTCCGCACTTTGTTGTGCTACACACAGCCTGAATTTAAACATGGATTACATCTARATGTTGTGTCACTGGCCTACACACAGTAACCCATTATGTCAAATTGAAATTATGTTTTTAGAAAATTATACAAATTAATTCAAAACGTAAAGCTGAAATGTCTTGAGTAGATAAGTATTCAACCCCTTTGTTATGGCAAGCCTAAATAAGTTCAGGAGTACAATTTTGCTTAACAAGTCACATGTGTGCAATGATAGTGTTTACTGTAACATGATTTTTGAATGCCTACCTGATCTCTGTACCCCACACATACAATTATATGTAAGGTCCCTTAGGTGAGTATACCTCACTATTGGCTAATAACACACACACACACACAACAACAACAACAACATGCAGCTTTTGCTGAGGGTGCCGGCAGAATATCTTTTAGATTTTGTGTCACTTCCCAAGTGAGTTACACTGGCACAGCCTAGGTTACATCGTTTCAGCCCATGACAGGGCCTGGCCTCCACCGTTAGCCTGTGGACACTTGGCTATGATTCACCTCCTGTGACGGCTATGACATATCGACAGATACACTGAGTTTCGGGCCCTTCTGTTCTCTAAAATGCTGCCTTCGTTTTGGCCCGCTATAAAAAAGGCTCACATGCACCCCTTCTGGAATAGGGCCCTGGAGTCTTGAAAGGAACACTTTCATATTTCCTTTTCTTTTTTTTGTGACCGTATGTTGAATGGCGCTATTCATGGCGTTGCCAAATTAATTTTGATTAATGTCATGTGTCATTTGATTAATGTCATCAGAAGATGATCAGCACCAATGTTGATGTTTGCAATTGGAACCACCGTGATTATGAGGACACCCTCACAGGATCATTTACTGAAGCATATTGATCAAAATCGCATTGAAACCCAACTCTCTTGATTGGTACATGTTGATCAGCTGCCTTTGTGAAGTATCAAACAATAGCGTTTCATTTTCCCCCACAATAACATAGATGAACCTGAACCAAATATATTTTGGTCAAATATAGTGGCAATAAGTGCAAAGCAATTAAAACAAATGAAATTGATTAGGGAAATAGAAGTAATTGATCATCTAGATGCACCACAAATTAGTGTATGCCTTACATGACTTTGATTTCTCAACAGGGGAATGGCACCATCCATTTTATTTCAACTGTGGCAARTACAGTGCCTTCAGAAARTATTCACACCCCTTGACTTTTTYCACATTTTGTTGTTTTACAGACCAAATAYAAATGCATTACATTGAGATTGTGTGTCACTGGCCTGAACACAATACCCTATAATGTCAAACTGGAATTACTTTTCCAGAAATTTGTACATATTATTTAAAAATCAAAAGTGTTTTGAGTAAATAAGTATTCAACACCTTTGTTATGGCAAGCTTAAATAAGTTCAGGAGTAAAGATGTACTTAACAAGTCACATTATAAGTTGCATGGMCTCACTATGTGTGCAATGATAGTGTTTAACAAGATTTTTAATGCCTACCTGATCTCTGTACCTCACACCTACAATTATCTTAAATCAGCTTGAAAATCTATGGCAAGACATGAAAATGTCTGTCCAGCAATGATCAAGAACCAACTCGACAGAGCTTGAAGAATAAAACAAAAATGTACGTGCAAATATTGTATAATTCAGGTGTGCAAAGCTCTTAAAGACTTACCCAGAAAGACTCACAGCTGTAATCACTGCCAAAGGTGATTCTAACATGTATTGACTCAGGGGTGTGAATACTTATGTAAATGAGATATTTCTGCATTTCATTTTCAATAAATGAGCAAACATTTCTAAAATCTACTTAATCCATTTTGAATTCAGGCTGTAACACAACAAAATGTGAAATAAATCAAGGGGTGTGAATACTTTCTGAAGGCACTGTACAACACATCAATAAAGTTAGCGACTGTAATGTGTAGATCACTTCTTTACTCTCCGTTTACATTTTTCTGGCAGTTCATTTGCCACGTTTACTTTAGCGCAATACTAGCTGTCGATGCCCGGGCGCTAATCAAAAGCATCAAATCTAACCCTCAGCATTTATCAGGTCTGAGAGGATGTACAATACAGCTCTGGAGTGGATTCCCATTGCATTGCATCTTCAGACAGCTAAGATTGATCACCAAAGARCAGGGAGGTTTCGCAGGAGGCTTTCCTTTGTTTTTTTTCCTCACAGGTTCCTCTACAGGTCTAAGAGAAGGTAATTTAAAAAAWTTGAATCGGTAAGATGCCAACTTACCTGGGGCTATAATGAAGAGAGCTGCTGACGACAGCGATAAGTGCATCCAYAGTATCAACAGTATGAACGAGTGAATTAATTGAATTATGAGCTCTCATGCAGAGTAACAAAGCGGCGAACCGGAAACAAGTTCACCCCTCATAGACTTCAGCTCCAGTAGGCCCTAGGTTAAAAAAAGATACACAACAGTCCAAAACAATACAACAACATTTTTTTCACCATAACTCTGGACATAGAAATCTCCAATGTTTACAATGTTGACATTTTCAGAAATAGAAACTTAGAGTTGACTTGCCTGAGGCTTGGTACTTGGATAGAGTATCAGGACTGAGCGTCCATACAGAAAACTCATATGTCATAAACTACATTTACATATATGTTCAGAACATTCATAAACTATTTAACTTGAGCACATCATAGAATATGTATGTAAATATATTTTAAACTATGTAAATTAAATATATTTTTGCGCTACATGTATCATGCTGAATTGTAATGTTGAGTCTATGGACCTCTGGTTCCTTGGCATTATGTTCCCAAAGTGGGGTTTGCATGCAAAAGTTGAAAATAAATTATGCAGCTATGAGGCTACTTGCGAATTATGAAACAATGTAAGATTAGATATGTTAATCTCGAAAAGAGACACATGAACCTAGAACATATTGCTCCCGAGCTGTCAATCCCAATTTGAAATTATCCAGAGCCCCGCCTCCAGCCCACCTCCAACTGACAGAGCAGCAGTTGCAATTTAGAATTTTCAGCTGTCAGTGCCCAAAATCTTTCTCATTGATAATAGAATTTTATTTTATTATTTAATCATAACATCGATTTAAAATATGTTTTTAAACTAGCGGGTCAAACTGCCTGAAAGAAAGGGTTTTCACCGAGCTAGCTAACACAGCTAGTTAACTAGGTAGCTCCTTTAGCTTGTCCACACAACATGCAGTGTGACTGACCAAGGCAAGAAATTCTTTGGGTAGTTAATATGTCATGTAGCTACAGTACAGGTATGTGTTAGATATAATCTAATTGCCAAAGCTAGCTAGTTAATGTTAAATGTTGCTTGCCAGCAATGCATTGCTTGCTAACTAACGTAAACTCACCCCATTCCGTACAATGCTGCGCAACGCAACATTCAAACGAGGCTACAAAGAAAACTAATGGGACTGTAGCGACTGTGTTGACTTCAAATCGGGGTGTAACTAGGTTTCTATCAAGCATTGTCGACATGGTAATGCTCTATAGTATTGGAGAAAAGTTGAAAAAACGGACACTCCGTTTCATCGTGACGTGTCATGCCATAACGTACAGCACGCATAAAGCAACTATTTCTGTCTTACAATCTACTCCCACCAGGTGTAGCTCTTCTCTCATCCTTTAAAAACAAGACATGGACAGTGACGGGGGTAAGGGGGATACCTAGTCATTTTTTTGCGTCATCATTGCATGCATCATCATTCTCAAAGCCGCTGTTTACTTCTAAGATCACTTTAGCACCGCCTAAAAACCCGATTCAAATTCGACACAAACCTTCAAATGGTATGTAATGACACATTATATAAACTCTTTATAGTGTTTTATTTACATTTTAGAGGCGATAAGGTGATAAGTTGGACAGATCGAGTGAAAAAAAGCAATTTTCCACACAACATCTCTCCTTCTCACTATCACGCATTATTTTCGCTTCCCACCCGCCATTTTTAAAAAGACCAGACGGGGCTCATTGCCTTCCTTGAACATGCAGAAACGGGAAGCGTGGGGGTCATGTAATTGATTCTGTTGAAAGGGAGAAATTGTGCTTTACAGTGGTATTGACATTACAGTTGATCTGGAAGTAGTACGTTTTTGGAGCGCTAAAATAAGGTCAATTGTATGGACCAAGGCGATGTACAAAAGTGAGTGTGTTTACGTTAGCTAGCTTTGTAGTGAGGGCTGGGTTTCTCTGACAGCAATATAGTTAGAACTGGCTAGCTAGCTAGATTATTTCAAGCTAAAAATACAAATATTTTCCCCTGCAGTGGATCTTTCTGGTCTGAGCCTCAATAGCTAATATAAGTTAGTATGTTATATCATTTAGCTAGTTAGCTCCTGAACATTATCCCCTAATTCTATTATCTTGTGTGGAATTGTTTCACTGACTTCTCCGTCTCTCTGCATTATCCACAGGGCAGTTGTCAACTTGTGAGTCTGTAAATGGACACTGGAGGTTAAGGAATCTGCATTGTAAGTATCAATTTGATGTTCATGAACATTTGCCACAACCTGATTTGGTCAACCTGATTTGGTGATTTGGGGTGCATTGTAGTTAAGCCATACCCTAACCCTTTCCCTAACCTTAACCTAATTCTCCTAACCTGCCAYGTAAATTCACCTAACCTGGCTAGTTAATTCACCTAACCTGCTACTACGTTAATGATCCTTACCTGCCAATTTAGTTATCCTAACCTGTAATTCACCTAACCTACCACTGGGGCCAACGTAACCATTGCTAACAGTGGCGGTGTAATGAATACTCAGGGAGAAAAAGGTGTATATTCACACGCAGAGTGCCGCAGATGTTTATTAAGCCTTCGCAGTAGGCAGGAATTGTGGTTGCAGGCAGACAATGGTCAAACATAGGTAGGCAGTCAAAAACAAACAATACCTCACAACCATACAAACAGAAAGAACTGAACTAAATAGGGAATTGATGAGATCAGGTGAGAAACAAACAGGTGAAATCAATGAACAAAAATGAAAGACAGGAATATATTCCAGAACACAAAGAAACAGGGCTATGTTCAAGAACACAATGAAAAAGAACACAAGGTTGACTAAGAAAAGAAAAGCAGAACCTTACAGGAGGCCAACCAAATCAGGTAGCCCAACTTCATTGGGTAGTCACAAAATAACCCCTAATTCTTCATCTTGTGTTGATTTTTTTTCACTGACTCTCTGTCACATTATCCTCAGAGTAACTGTCAACTTGTTTAATGACCTTATTTTCCGTTCATCTCCGTTCATCTTTGCCTCTATCCTGACTAGTCTCCCAGTCCCTGCCACTGAAAACATCACAACATGATGCTGCCACCACCATGCTTCACAGTAGAGATGGTGCCAGGTTTCCTCCAGACGTGATGCTTGGCATTCAGGCCAAAGAGTTCAATCTTGGTTTCATCAGACCAGAGAAATTGATTGCTCATGGTCTGAGAGTCCTTTAGGTGCCTTTTTTTCAAACTCCAAGCGGGCTGTCATGTGCCTTTTACTGAGGAGTGGCTTCCGTCTGCCACTCTACCATAAAGGCCTGATTCGTGGAGTGCTGCAGAGATGTTTGTCCTTCTGGAAGGTTCTCCCATCTACAGAGAGAACTCTGCAGCTCTGCAGAGTGCCATCAGGTTCTTGGTCACCTCCTGACCAAGGCCCTTCTCCCAGATTGCCCAGTTTGGCCGGGGGCCAGCTCTAGGAAGAGTCTTGGTGGTTCCAACTTCTTCCATTTAAGAATGATGGAGTTCACAGTGTTCTTGGGGACTTCAATGCTGCAGAAATGTTTGGTACCTTCCCCAGATCTTTGCCTAGACACAATGCTGTCTCAGAGCTCTACAGACAATTCCTTGACCTCATGGCTTGGTTTTGCTCTGCATGCATTGTCAACTATGGACCTTATAAAGACAGGTGTGTGCCTTTCCAAATCATGTCTAATCAATTGAATTGTCCACAGGTGGACTCGAATCAAGTTGTAGAAACATTGCAAGGATGATCAATGGAAACAGGATGCACCTGAGCTCAATTTCGAGTCTCATAGCAAAGGGTCTGAATACTTATGTAAATAAGGTATTTCGTTTTTGTTTTTAATACATTTGCAAAAATGTATTAAAAATCTGTTTTCGCTTTGTCATATGAGGTATTGTGTTTAGATTGCTGAGGATATTGTTTTATTTAATCCATTTTAGAATATGGCTGTAACGTAACAAAATGTGGAAAAAGTCAAGTGTCTGATCTTTCCGAAGCACTGTATGTGGACATATGTGACCGACTGCTTTTAATTCGGTCTTATGTATCACAATTTGAAATTGTGTTTTACAATGGATAATAGTAGAGACTCAGAGCTGATACACTACAGTTGAGGAACAATGGGAAAGTTCTCCTTTGAATGTTGATAAACTTGTAAACTCACATTTGAGAAAATGGTCTTTGAATGTTTTGGTACTACTACTGGAGAGCTCTTCTTTGTCTACAGCCTTTCAGCATCGTTACACCCTGTTAAGCTTTAGCCCCACCCATCTCTTTAAGGGTTGATCTGAGCATTCTGTACTAACAACAGTGGTCAAGCACCTAAGCTAACTTGCTAGCTACTTCCAGACACAAATGAGAGACAGCTCACTGAACATTACTCGCCCTAGCAGAGCTGGTTAGGCTGTTATGTTATCCAGAGTGTTGGTGACTGTAACTGTGCTGCTGGCAACAATTTAATTATGATTTTTTACCGACATTTACTGACACCGGCCATATTCAACGGTGTGTGAGCGTTCGTAAATTCATCAGTTATTCTGCACTCAGGCACACTCAGACGAGAGTGCTCTTAAATCAGGGTAGATGACCAGACAGAATTTATGAACGCACCTGAAATGTTTACTTGCATAGTGGAGTCTTTTGTTAAGACATGTAGCTAGCTAGGTAAATAATGAACCATAATCCCAACTCATGACTTTACTTCCCTGCATGAATCTGCAGGTAGCTAACCACCCAGGTTCAATGTTAGCTAACTAACATTAGGCTATAGCTAGCCAAGCAAAAGGCTCTGAGATACATAATAAGATCATACACGTAACGTTAGCTAGCGAGCCAGCCAGCTAACGTTAGCTAGCTAGCTAACAGTACACTTTAACTTGAAATTAAACCACTTTCTGTCAAATAGAAACGTGTTATATCTGAAAATGTAGCCAGCTAGACTATCTTACCCGTATTCATCATTCATAGATGAACGCGTCTCCTGTCGGATGCCATGGTTGCCCTTAGTTTGAAGATGTAATCCGGAGACAGTTATTTTCTCAATTTCCTTAGCTATCATACTCAAATTCCACTGATTTCAAAACTCGGTCCTCCAGAAAGTGGAGAGCAACGCTTATGCATTTTTACTACACAATACATTAAAAAAAGCTGCATTAGACAGATTACCTAGACAGACTGACCAGCTCAAATAGACGGAAGAATGCTATATGGCATACCAATTCAATCTCATCTCTCAGCATGTCATTATCTCAGCCAATCATGGCTAGCGGAAGGTTGCTTGCTTTTTCTTTGGCTAAACCAACTAGGCTCATAATTTAACAATTGTATTCGTATTTACAGATAGCATACACGTTTGTTATTAAGGCATATGAAAGTTCACATGTTCGAGAAGGCATTTCTGCCCAAAAAAGCATTTTGATTTATAAAAAGGTTTACGTTCAAACGGCTCTCCTATGAAGTAGTGACCTGCGACATACGCCTCGTTTCCTGAAACGGGTCACATATATGAGTAATAAATATATTTAGATATATTTATTTCAAATATTAGTACGTACTGTATATTACATATATGTATACGAAATATGTGTCAATATATTAGGCTTCGGTATGGGTTAACAGCACTTAGGGTCTTCAGCCATCAAGGTCTACCGCCATCTGTGAGGTAACATCACCACTGAATGAAAAGCAAAGATACAAATGTAATTTCAAATTCTGACTTTGACCCATTATCTTAAAGTTCAAGTGCATCAAGGGATAGGATAATAGTGAATTTGTCTGGCTAGTATATCCTTGTCTAAATCCTTTACTATCAACCACTCACAGAGCAAACATTCAGTCCATAAGGCATTTTGAAGCACCACTCCACATTGCCTGGCCAGTTGAAAGGCAAATTTGAAAACACTAACTGAAGTGGAGCATGGTTAGGAAAATGCATGGTGGCCTACATTCAAAAGGTCAACATTATGTATTGCAGAGAATGGATGGCTAAGCCGGTTTTCAAATGTTGGCCCACTTTGTCAGCAATTTCATAAACAGACGGGAGTGGAAGCCTGACTCATACTCACCCTCAGTACACCATACAGATTGCTGCTATGTAGTTCTATGTTTGCACAGTAGCTAAGGTTGGTAGTTATTGATTAAGAGTAAAAATATATATTTGAAGGAWATCAGAAAACTGAAACTGGGACGTTGTTGAAGTAGGAATGAAACATTACTCCCATCCTGTTCCTCTACTGAACACTAATCTCATATTTAGTCAAATTAATGTTGCTAATAAAACAACTAAATGTCTTCACTTAATGAATGTTGTACAAAATTGGGGGGATAACCCACAGAACGTCAAACATCACATATGTGCAACAAAATGTAAAGCTCATCTACAAATCACATGTCAGATACACACAGCATGAGGCCTATTGTTCAAACAAACTTTTCTCTCTTGTTTGGGATTGGAAATTAATTTTACTGTGCAATGTTCTMGTCTAAATTAGAATCACTGTAGGATTTCAATCTGTGAGTGAGAGAATGAAGGGGGAAAAGCCTGCCTAGCCAATTAGCCAGGCAATAATGGATTTCTAAGTCACAAGAGGAACCATTTGCCCTCTAATTTAAATAGTCAAGATAATTACAGTAAATGAAAATATGGATGAGAATATTACCATGTACATATCAATTGTCATGCATGTCTGGTAGTCTCTTTCCTTTTCTCTCTGCACTAGAAATCCACACATCTAGACCMTAAAACAAATATAACTCCTAAGATAGAGTCCTTTCAGTTAACCTACAATTGGTGGTGTCAGTTTGTCACCCAAATTATGTTCTGCGTTTTTGACACAAAARTCAACTGCACTAGTTGTTCAGGCTCTGGTCTTGTCCCATCTTGATTATTGTCCTGTAATATGGTCAAGTGCAGCAAAGAAAGACCWAGCAAAGCTGCAGCTGGTTCAAAACAGAGCAKCAYGCCTTACCCTTAACTGCACATACAGAACTRKCATCAACRMCATTCATGATAGTCTTTCCTGGTTGAGGGTTGACGAGAGATTAACTGCTTCTCTTATAATTTTTATGAGAAATGTTACTTTAATGAAAATGTCTGATTGTCTGCGTAATCAAATAAMATTCAGYTCAGCGACCAATAAAAACTCCACAAGACATGCCACCAGGGGGCTCTTCACAGTCCCCAGTCCAAAACGAACTCACGGCAATGCACAGTATTATACAGAGCCATGATCGCATGGAAMTCTCTTCCATCTCCAAATACTCAAGCAAACAGCAAAATTGCCTTAAAAAAATATATGAAACAACAGTTCTTGAAACGGCGGGGACTGTGAGGGGACACAAACATATGCAAACACAATGTTTTTAGTAGTATTGTTTGTGCTATTATTATAATTTTAATGTTTTTAGTTGAATTGTTTATATATCGTATTTTAMATTTGTGTGACTGTCCTTGTCTATCAGTGTATCAGTGTTTTGTGTTTATTGTGGACAAAGCTGCTGCTTTGTCAAAAGCTAACGGGGATCCGAATAAACCAATAAACCAATGAATTACATCATAGCCAGAGTTCTGTCACAACATCTTCAGCCATTTCTCCCCACTGCAGCGGATGTTAAGAAYTCAGTAGTTGAGGTTCACAGAACTACTTCACTTGCCAGGAGCCTAAGAAGCATGAAAAACGCCCGTCCGGCGCACAAACAGATACAACAACACTCTACCCATGCCTTTACATAGCTGACACCATCAAACACACACAGCGCACCACAGAATGCCACAGCAGAATGAACAGGGACATCATAGAATCAAAAGGTATTTGAAATGGAAAAAGGTTGTTGAACCCTATGACGTTCCAATTCTTTGCACTAGCTGCCTTTTTTATGTCTGGATCATTGATTTCCGTAGGAGTGATTTGATTCATGCTGGGAAGGTGTAGGGGGAAATTCAGAAGGGCCCAAGGAGTCTGACTATATCAGAGACCTCTCAAATGCTCCTTTGAGTGTCAATGGTGCCTTTTCTACACTATTCTTCARTATGTTCCATGTTCTAGTATGTTCCAGAACATCACAATAGAAAACAATAGAATTAACTAAGCACACTGACCATGAAAAAKAACTAACGTTTTTCTGAATKAACAAAGTGTTCTGTACCATACTGCATAGTAGAATCATATGAACAAAGACCATTGCTCAATAAGRCTWATTATCTACAATGCCTGAAAAATWATATAAMATKTYTAGATTCAAAGAACTATTGAGTGAACGCATTAGGCTTCTGTGAACGTATGATACAGCTCAATAAACATTTATTTGATAAGAAATAATCAATATACAGTTGTTTTAACAACCACCCCCAATCCCAACGGAGGACTTTGGTACTCAGTAGAGTGTGTTGATGAGGAGAGTTCCCAAGGGAAATCATTTCATACTGCACCCTCACAATGACAAGCAATGGGACAAGAATACATTAAKTAACAAATGTTGAATTCATTTATCAATAAAGTGCCATCAACATACAATCCATGGTACTCTAGAAGTGAGGAGAGTATGCAAAACAACAGATGCACTTTAGGCTCCTCAGACATGTATGTAATAACTAGAAAAGCATTCTGATTAATGAAAGGTGAAAGGTGCATGGGTAACTAATCAACTAACTGGACCATTACTTCGTTAACATATGCAAAGTGTGATGTTCTCCTAATTGGCTTCAGCAAAAAACATATCCTTCAAAAGGCCAAGTGATATAGGGTAATACTGTGCAAAAGTGGTGTTTCAAACTGACCTCATTTCCAGATTAAAATGTGCTTCCAGTACTTGACAAAACCAATTAACATTTCTGCTCCTCCATTCCTACAGGACAGCAGTTGTCTATATCTTGCCAGAGCCACTCGTGCTCCCTTTGTGCAYATGGAGCCAGGGACACACTGCCCGACCGGGGTATTGGTCCCAGTATGAGATAAGGACTGGGCAGGGTCTCAGTGCCTGGGCAGAGGATCAGTCATTGGGCTTGATGATAGCTGGTGGCCAGGAATTCCCTGGGTGGACTCTACCTACTAGACCCAGTTGTCTCTGACACCTACTGGACTGTGTGAGCTGCCTGGATGGGTGTCTGACCCAAATAAAAGAGGCCTATGCCCTAGAAACCGAGGCTGGTGTTTTTAATGTGCAGTGTTGTGTGGAGATGAACCATTGTCTTATACACTGAGAAATGAATTATCTGTATATTATTACATACACTATATGGCCAAAAGTATGTGAACATCCCTTCAAATGAGTGGATTTGGCTATTTCAGCCACATCCGTTGCYGACAGGTGTATAAAGTTGAGCACGCAGCCATGCAATCTCCATAGTCAAACATTGGTAGTAGAATGGCCCGTAGTGAAAATAACTCAGTGACTTTCAATGTGGCWCYGTCATAGTATGCCACYTTTTCAACAAGTGAGTTGTTCTGCTAAGCTAGAGCTTCCCCGGT
Organism: Salvelinus sp. IW2-2015; assembly: GCF_002910315.2. Taxonomy (NCBI): domain Eukaryota; kingdom Metazoa; phylum Chordata; class Actinopteri; order Salmoniformes; family Salmonidae; genus Salvelinus; species Salvelinus sp. IW2-2015. Next base: position 126,152 of record NW_019957613.1, on the reverse strand, counting down.
CAACTGTAAGTGCTGTTATTGTGAAGTGGAAACGTCTAGGAGCAACAACAGCTCATCTGCAAAGTGGTAGGCYGCACATGCTCACAGATGGGGACCACTGTTTGCTGAAGCGAGTAGTGAGGTCCATAGAGAAATGGTTTCTCGAAATCGGTGTGGAAGAATTTGACTGGCSTTCACAGAGCCCTGACTTCAACCCCATCGAACACCTTTGGGATGAATTTGAATGCCGATTGCGAGCCAGGCCTAATCGCCCAACGTCAATGCCCGAYCTCACWAATCCTCKTGTGGCTGAATAGAAGMAAGTCCCGGCCGCAATGTCCCAACATCTAGTGGAAAGCCTTCCCAGAAGAGTGGAGGCTGTTATAGCAGCAAAGGGGGGACCAACTCCATGTTAATGACCATGATTTTTGAATTAGATGCTCTTGGGTTATGATACGAATGTACATCAAGCTGCACAGTTGAGWTGGGCACCATGCATAACCATCCTGAGTCACGGGGCCTTGACACCAATGTTCCCACTAAGCTGTGCGTGTATACATCTCCTCCGGGACTTCCCGCAGAACAAATGTCAGCCCACGCAGAGAACTTCACTTTCTAGAGTTTCCCCCCTTAGTTACCACTATCAGCGTTTCCCTTTACTGTGGGTATTGTGATCGAATAAACGCAATATAAGACATACCGAAATATATGCAACATACCGAAACAAAATGAACTATGCAAGACTTAAAGGCGCTGCATGGTCAATCAGGCCATGCAGCATTTACACTGATATGGTCTCTGCATTCATACTTCTTGCACTTCGCGGAGCAGCGCAGAGCTGTTGAGTAGAGCTGTTGTGAAGGAAGTTGTCAAGGGAGTGACTTTGTGTTTATACAGGACCTCCTGCCCCCACCTACCATCAAACAGTCATGTCAATGCGGAGCTATACGGATCCCTCCGCATTGTTACAAAATATGGGAGGCACACTGCGATGCGGTATGGAGCTCAATTTGGCCTCTGCAGTGAGCATAAATTGGCTTTCAGCCCGTACTCTACACAGACCTATGCGGCATAACCAATCAGAGCTCCAGTAGGCCTATATGCAAATAGACCATTGCCATGTATGGATATGTGCCATTTACTTTGAACTGGACTGTTTTACAGTATGAGCGGTCGTGAGTAGATGAGCTTGTTTAGAGATCAAAACGAGAGCTGCATGTAGTCACCTGTGCACATTTGTTCATATCCTTTGCTAGTTCGTGAGTTATTAGCCCAGTTTGGGATAATTTGTAGTCAGCAATGGGGAAGTGATTGTTTCCTACAAGAGCGCAACAATTGTACATTTCTAGACATCTTTGAAAAGTAAGTCAGGCAAAGACTTGTATTCTGAGACAGGSTTGAATAAGCTAAGTAGCCAATAGGCAGAGGGTAGCATATTTGTCTGATTCTCTGTAATAATGGTATGGGAATAATAATGCAATTTAWTTTGTAAAGTGGATTCTCAMATTAAACAACAATATTTTCAGTCACCTCCTTGTCTGAAGTACAAGTGGATAAACAGGTTAATGTCAAGCCCTGCATGATTTWTTTTCTTCAACAGTCTACATTGAGCACCACACCTTGGCTTCTATTTCCAYGTTCAAATGTTATGGGATGCATTATCCCCATTTGACAGTGAGTGGTAGATCTATGTTAGGATCAAATATCCACAGYAGCCTACTTGACCACTGTCTGAAACTGTAACTTGAAGTGGGTACAGCCTCACTGGAAGTTGCACAGAATTTTCACAACGTTCAGGTTTGCGCTCAGCAGTCCTGCAATTTGCTCAGTGCCGACTAATTTTTTAGAGCGAACATTGCTTGACACGTTTACTTGACAGATCTGATTGATTATAAATACAGTTTTGTCAAAATGTGTCAAGGCGCTTCACAGAAACAGATTTGAATAGACAGCCAATTATATTTAGACCATCTTTAAAAAATGGTGGAAGGGTGGTGTTTAGTGATGAGTCACTCCTGTATTGTTCTTTACATTGATTGTGGGGCCCTCATGATCCATGTCTCAGGGGACTCTATTAGCATAACAKTACTCTTCTCCTTAGCTCACTTTCCAAGTGCGATTCATGACAACGAGGAGTCATCTGTTTCATAAGTCTTCTGTCAAGTGAATCCGTTCAGACAGCAATCTGAAGAAGAGATTTCTATTCATGTTTTGCCTTTGAGTGTCAGGCGGTTTGGCAGGTGGAAGGGAAGAAAAATATAAGAACATTTCGGAGACCCCTTGGTAAATATCTCAAACGATGCTGACGAATGTRATCTTTTATTTTTGAAAAATACTATTGTAACCCTAGTCGTTATGAACACAMGCCTAATGAAAATGTTTCCATCTGCAAAACRGTCCAGTGGAATGTTTGCTAGAATGTGGAGTAAGCAACTTCATTGTTGGCATAACAATTTTAATTTAATCGTATTACATTTGCAATAATACTATTATGTCATAACTGCATGAGCACATATGCATTTCAACTCCCCTTTCAAGTGACACACTTTTTAACTCACTATTGAATGACAATTTCAGATACCATCAACAACCACCGTTCACCCATCACTCATTTGGGGATGTTCACTCAATTCTCACATTATGAATTGATTGAAAATATGCTCTTCTCTGCTCCAGAGAAGCCAAAAACAAAGCACAGTATGTCAACTGGGGATATTGTCAGTTTGGACACACCATAAACAATCTATGAAGATTTGAGTCCCTTTGACAAKRCACAATCAGCAGAAAGCAGCTGTTTATTCTGGAASCGAGGCGCCGGGCAGCGCTACTCTGGGATGCCAAGAGCAGCACGGTTTGATTATTTACTGTCACACAGTGTGTGTTCAGACACAAATTGACCCCTGGAACAATGTTGGGAAAAAGGATCACGCAAATTCCACTTCTAAGCAGCGCTGGTATTCTCCTGACGATGGACGCTTCGAGTCGCTTCGGTGTTTGCRGAGGCTTATGTGAGCCAGAGTAGGATTGCATGGGATGGAAAACCCACTGAGGGGAGTGAAAGAGTGGAGTGCRAGACCAGGCTTAGAGAATATGGGGCTAATATRGTGGTTTACCCCAGTGAAATGGGGGAAGAGACAGGTTTTGGTCTRAACAGCTGAACAGCTAATGTTGCAGGGTGGTAAGATGCATTATTCCGAAACAGTATGTCAAACTGTACCCTTGTGTGACATGATAGCCGACTCAAAAAAGCTGCTAWATTATCAAGCAGCATATTTAGTGTCATGACTAAATCGCATTATTAAAATATATAGATTGACCGAAAATTTTAATGTTACGAGGCTATTATCAATATATGAAGGTTTTTCCTCATTTATCTTTGAACAAACCCTAATGAAATCATGAAACGCTAAGTGGAAGACAATCAAAGATCTTGTTACTCGGTCTTAAATTMATTTGATTTTGACGCAGACCATTAAAGATGTAAATAGTGACATCACATTCAGCTTATCTTTTGATAAAACGGGGACCCGTTATGGCAAGTGAGGACCCCTAAAAAACTACTGCCTGAAATTAAAAATCAAAAGTTCTGGATCGTCACTTTATGTGTGAACATTTACTCTAGATTGCCCTCCTTTGAGAGCTCTCTCTAGTTATGGACTTTTACAAGCGTAAGATAATTCAATGTTCGGAGGTCCATGAGCAATGCTGCTGCTTTTCAGACTTTATTCTCTATGAGAAGAAGAGCCTTCAGCATCACCACTGATTCATTAGAAGTGTTCATTTGGCATTCAGAGGCCCTGGCAAACTATTCAAAGGCGGAGGAGAAAGAAAGCCATATAGCCAGGCAGTGAAATATGTGCTCTCTGTTCCAGAGATGTGTTGAATCATTTTGGCGGCAGTTATCAAGATTCCTGCGAGGTCCATTTAAAGAATGGAGGGAATGAGAGTGAGGGAACTTAATGCTTGTTCAGGACCCAGGGTTATTGTTATTCCAGAGGAAAGCCACGTTTGATGCACTTTAAACATTCAAATGTGACACGTCTCAAAGTGTCAGACTGAAACAGCAATATGGTGTTAGACTAGGGAAATGGTGTTATCGACTGCTTACAACTAAAAAATAACATCTCCAAAGTCTCAGAAATGTAATGCATCGAAGGAGATGTGTCTCGCTGCATGAGGTAAATGGTGGGCACACACAGATACTAACAGACTTTTGTTTTATCCCCCCTACTTTTTTAAGGATCTGTTGACCAACAATGCATATCTGTATTCCAGTCATGTGAAATCCATAGATTAGCCTAATTTATTAATTTCTACTGATTGATTTTCTTATGAACTCTAACTGTTGCATTTTGTATTTATATTTTTGTTCTGTGTGTATGGGTCCCTCCGGCAAGTCAGTTAAAATTACACATGCCCGAGACCCTTGAACATCATATCAGGTTCAACCCAGACCTGTGACATTATTTAGATTCTAGATTCGAACTCGCTTGGTTCTCGAGCATTTGGGTACAGGTGGATCCGTGAAGACTTTAGGGTCCCCAAAATGCACTGATTGTGATAATTCCACTTCAATGGAACTGAATGATAGGGTAGGTTATGAAAGGACATTTTGGGCAGATTTGTGGGGGTGCTTTGCTGATTGGCTCAAATGCATTAACTTTTAACAAGGCAACCTGTA
>NW_019957613.1:76938-114100 GCF_002910315.2 Salvelinus sp. IW2-2015 | reverse complement strand
CATTGATGCCCCACGAGGTGAGATCTTGCATGGAGCCCCAGACCGAGGGTGATTGACCGTCATCTTGAACATTCTTCCATTTTCTAATAATTGCCCAACAGTTGTTTCCTTCTCACCAAGCTGCTTGCTATTGTCCTGTAGCCCATCCAGCCTTGTGCAGGTTTACAATTTATCCTGATGTCCTTACACAGCTCTCTGGTCTTGGCCATTGTGGAGAGGTTGGAGTCTGTTTGATTGAGGTTTGGACAGGTGTCTTTTATACAGGTAACAAGTTCAAACAGGTGCAGTTAATACAGGTAATGAGTGGAGAACAGGAGGGCTTCTTCTTAAAGAAAAACTAACAGGTCTGTGAGAGCCGGAATTCTTACTGGTTGGTAGGTGATCAAATACTTATGTCATGCAATAAAATGCAAATTAATTATTTAAAAATCATACAATGTGATTTTCTGCATTTTTGTTTTAGATTCCGTCTCTCACAGTTGAAGTGTACCTATGATAAAAATTACAGACCTCTACATGCTTTGTAAGTAGGAAAACCTGCAAAATCGGCAGTGTATCAAATACTTGTTCTCCCCACTGTATATGTTTTTTATTCTCTTATCACCAGGCACAAGAAGTACAGCATAGAGTTGATCAGGCTATTGATTGTGGCCTGTGGAATGCTGTCCCACTCCTTTTCAATGGCTGTGCGAAGTTGCTGGATATTGGTGGGAACTGGAGCACGCTGTCAAACATATCTATCCAGAGCATCCCACACATGCTCAATGGGTGACATGTCTGGTGAGTATGAAGGCCATGGAATAACTGGGACATTCAAGGAATTGTGTACAGATCCTTACGACATGGGGCCGTGCATTAGGTGATGGCGAGGTGATGGCRATGAATGAATGGTATGACAATGGGCCTCAGGTTCTCTTCACGGTATCTCTGTGCATTCAAATTGCCATCGATAAAATGCCATTGTGTGTATTGTTTGTAGCTTATGCCTACCCATACCATAACCCCACTGCCACCAAGGGGCACTATGTTCCCAACGTTGACATCAGCAAACCACTCGTCCACACAACGCCATACACACTGTCTGCCATCTGCCTGGTACAGTTGAAACTGGGATTCATCCGTGAAGAGAATAATTCTCCACCATGCAAGTGGCCATCAAAGGTGAGCGTTTTCCCACTGAAGTCGGTTACGACACCTAACTGCAGTCAAGTCAAGACCCTTGTGAGGACAATGAGAATGCAGAGACGTCTTCCCTGAGACGTCTTCTGCCAGTTTGTAAAAAAAATATTTGGTTGTGCAAACCCACAGTTTCATCAGCTGTCCAGGTGGCTGGTTTCAGACGATCCCGCAGGTGAAGAAGCAGGATGTGGAAGTCCTGGGCTGGCATGGTTACACGTGGTCTGCGGTTGTGAGACAGGTTGGAAGTATTGCCAAATTCTTTAAAAGGACGTTGGAGGCAACTTATGGTAGAGAAATGAACATGCAATGCTCTGGCAACAACTCTGGTGGACATTACTGCAGTCAGCATGCCAATTGCATGCTCCCTCAAAACTTGCGACATCTGTGGCATTGGGTTGTGTGACAAAACTGCACATTTTAAGAGTGGCCTTTTATTGTCCCCTGCACAAGGTGCACCTGTCTAATGATCATGCTGTTTAATCAGCTTCTTGAAATGCCACACCTGTCAGGTGGATGGATTATCTTGGCAAAGGAGAAATGTGACTAACAGGGATGTAAACAAATTTGTGGACAACATTTGAGAGAAACACTTTTTTTGTGCATATAGAACATTCTGGGATCTTTTATTTCAGCTCATGACTCATGGGACCAACACTTTACATGTTGGATTTACATTTTTGTTCGGCATATCTGTCTGACTTSCAGACTGCAAAACATTTTAAAAATACAAAGTCACTGAATATCTCAGAATTTTTCTAATTTTGCTACACTACACTACACTACAGTATATACTGTACGTACTGTACTGTTTATGTTTTATATTTCCTTCAGGTGATATATAAATCCTCATTTCCTCCTATTCCAAACCAAGCACTAAGCCTCCTGTCTCTTCCACAGGATTGAATATCTATTTCAAAATATTTGTGGTTAGTCTTTCATGCTGGATCATATTCAGGATTATGGAGGAAATCAGATGGATAAATAACACCCAAACCCTCTTTTCTGTCAAAATGCATCAATCTGATATTGTGCACTATACTCCGGAGATCTTTAATTATGCATACTGCAAGAACTATCAATCTTAWACAGTAAGGGCCGCCGGAATAATACATTGACCAAACCCAATGATAAATGGAAGACTTTACTCAATATTGTCAAATGTTAKGCTCAATGGCTTATACAGTCATCCGTCACCAGTCCAGCTCTACATGTAATTGGTCAAATCATGTGGTCTGTTAGTCTTGAATGATGGAGGGCGGGGAGAGGGGAAACTGTCGAGTTGTATAATCCCATTACAGCATAGCCTGTCCATGTCTGACAAGTGTTCACACTGCCCATATTAACCYCATAGAATGCTTCCTAACAAAAATKAACAGATCATGTTTCACTCACCAACACTAAAGACTAATGTTCTTAATGTAAGTATAAAACAGACAATACTGTACCTATGCATATAACATACATTGCCTTCAGAAAGAATTCACAACCCTTGACTTATTCCACATTTTGTTGTGTTACAGCCTGGATTCAAAATGGATTAAATAAATAAAAMATCTCACCCATCTACACACAATAACCAATAATGGAAATGAAATACCGAAATATCTAATTTACCTAAGTATTCACACCCCTAAGTCAATACTTTGCAGAAGCACCTAAGAGCTTTGTACACCTGTATTGCACAATATTTGCCCATTATTCTTWAAAAAATGTTTCAAACTCTGTCAAGTTGATTGTTGATCACTGCTAGATAGTCATTTAGATAGATAGATAGATTTTCAAGCCAATTTAAGTCAAAACTGTAACTAGGTCACCTTGGTAAGCAACTCTAGTGTAGATTTGACCTTTTGTTTGAGATAATTTTCCTGTTGAAAGGTGAATTCATCTCCCAGTGTCTGTTGGACAGCAGACTAAACCAGGTTTTCCACTAAGATTTTGCCAGTTCTTATGGCTGTATTCAGTTATTTTTTATCCTAAAAAAACTCCCCAGTCCTTGCAGAAAACAAGCATACGCATAACATGATTCAGCCACCACCAGGCTTGAAAATATGATGAGTGGTTGGATTTGCCCTAACATAACACTTTGTATTCAGGACAAAACRTKAATGTCTTTGCAAAACAAATTGAAGTATTACTTAAGTTTTCTCATATCACAACCATTAAACTCTAACTGGTGAAATCCCTGAGCAGTTTCCTTCCTCTCCAGCAACTGTATCTTTGTAGTGACTGGGTGATACACTATTGATACACCACCCAAAGCCTAATTATTAATGCTCAAAGGGATATTCAGCATCAAATGCCCTTCTTTGCAAGGTACTGAAAACCTCCCTGGTCTTTGTGGTTGAATCTGTGCTTGAAATTCACTACTCAATTGAGGGACCTTACAGATAATTTAAATTGTGGGCTACAGAGGTGGGGTAGTAATAAAAAAAAATTATGTTAACCACTATTATTGAACACGGGGTATATGCAACYTATTATGCGATTTGTTAAGCACATTTGTACTCCTGAACTTATTTAGGCTTGCCATAACTAAGGTGTTGATTACTTATTGACTAATGACAAAAGATATAAGTGCCTTTGAACGGGGTATGGTAGTAGGTGCTAGGCGCAACGGTTTGTGTCAAGAACTGCTACGCTGCTGGGTTTTTCATGCTCAAGTTTCCTGTGTGTATCAGGAATGGTCCACCACTCAAAGGACATCCAGCTAACTTGACACAAATGTGTGAAGCATTGGAGTCAACATGGGCCAGCATCCCTGTGGAACATTTTCAACACCTTGTAGAGACCATGCCCYGATGAATTGAGGCTGTTCGGAGGGCAAAAGGKGGCGTGGGAGGGGGTGGCAAATCAATATTAGTAAGGCKTTCTTTTGTACATAGGTATTTTAGGCTTACGGGGCAAAATACAGCTTGTTTCCTAAACTGAAATAACCCAACACCAACACACACACACATAAGTGATCCGTACACTTCATGCCTTTTAATGCTTTAATGTTTAAAAGCTTACGTTGGATTTTRTGTTTCAATATCCTGCATACACAGCATRCTGTGTCTCTAACTCGCTTAGCTAATGGATGAATAGTCACTTTAGGCCCTGACAGATCTACTGCACCAGCAGGGAGTTGATTGATGTATGTCACTGATGTCTCCCGGACCATGAAGAGATTAAGTAAAAAGCATTGCTGAGATTATGTGCCATGCAAAAATTGATGTGGCTGATCGCAAATTGTGTTTACCCGGAGATTTATGGGATACTCCACGGACTATATTCATTGGCATGACCTCTGATCACCCTATTTGGTGAATGAGGGTCACGCCTTAATTCCCTCCAAAGTTCAGTGCAAGTGCAGTACTGTAAAACATTAGATTTAGCTAGGGTTTAGCTGGSTTTACTGATATACAGTAACTGTAACCACAGATAAAAAAGACACAATCTTTAGCCTCTGTGGACAATCAGACTTAATGGACTTTATGGGATAAATCCCTTGTGCAGATTTTGGAGTACGCCACTATATCATATGAGTCATGCTGGACATTGTGGCTCAACAAAGGCTTGGACATTGACTCTGCTCCTGGACATTACAGTATTGACATTAATTACATATATGGGATGTCTAAGCCTGCCTTGATWACTTATCAGTTCCATATGCCTGTTTTTATCATGGGAACAACAGGCATCATTGGCTCATATACTGTAGCGTGCAGTACTATCATAGCTCACCCTACCTATCATTATTAGGGCTTTCGATGTATACATTCAGGTCCATAATTATTGGCACCCTTGATAAAGATGAGCAAAAAAGACTGTATGAAATAAAAGTAGAAATACTGAGCTATATTGAATGCTTACATTTTGGGGGAAATTATACTATTTTATACTGATACAATTCAGTGACATGCGGTGAGATGGGTGGCTGGATAAGCACGGGCTATTATCAACGCCAGATTTACTCACAAATAAACCTTGATGAAGCACAAGTTCRCCATACAACAGATACAGTAGCTCCAACAACCAGAGTGACATAGGCTATTAACCAAAATAGACAATTTTCACCAAATGTAAATACCAACACAAGCGATAGCCTCCGATGGCAGCATATTTCATATGATCCAACAAAATTACACACTGCTCAAATCAGGTCAGCCATAGACCGATGTAGCATCCACAGTTACAATTGATAGGTGGCACTAAAACCCAATATATAGACACATTTCATCTGAATAATTCGCAACGCAAACTCCATAGCCTTTCACAATGGATTTACAATTCTTCCAATGCACCATGTGTGGCGCTTGCAATCACCCCCCCCCCACACATAATAATATTATTATGTGAAATATTATTACACACACATATAGAATAAATATGTTTCTAATGAAATGTACATAAACAATCGAAATGACTGAAAAATGCAGTTCAAAACGTCAAAAAAGTGTCTCATCAAAAAMAACRTTCTAGCTTGATAAATCAAATGCATTCAAAGAGATGTTAACCAGCAAATTGAAAAGGAAAWTGCATTTAGGCCTAACTTTACTTGCTATAAATTAAGTCAATGTATCCTTCAGGGTGAACAGAGAACATACACTGTAAAAGTCACAGAAGAACCCTGTGTCCATTATTTTAATCTGCATGCACACAGCAGGCACACAGTCGTGTGGAAGATGTATCCCCAATACCTCCGTCGATCCCATTCACACGAACACAAGGTCAACACACAACACACAGAAGGTCACACACACACACAGAAGGTCACACACACACACACACACACACACACACACACACACACACACACACACACACACACACACACACACACACACAACACACACACACACACACACACACACAAACACAGAACAGTAGCTAGTGGCACAGTTCTACCATGCAGCACACCTGCAGCTCCATCCATTAGGGCAGCCAGCCAGTCGGAGGAGAACTCCCATACAAATGCGCCGCATGCAGTCACGCACGTAAAATGGTTTCTATATTAGTCGCATCTGCTTGTAGAAGCCAAGGCTCGGGCCCGTATTGAATGATGGAAAAAGCCCCATTCCCACTACGTCCACAAAGCAAAGATAAATGTCCAAGATGCGTAAAAGTCAGGGTAAAAAGTATTCATTGTAATGACGTTTCAGACAAGTGTTCAGTCCCAGTACTCACTGTTTGCCTGTCCAACATTTAAGAGTCAGGGTGATGGCGGTTGCCTGCCTGTCATGAATAAAGTCACATCTGTGTATCAAATCAAATAGTTTTTGGCACATGCACCGAATACAACAGGTGTAGTACACTTTACAGTGAAAGTGCTACTTACAAGCCCTTAACCTACAATGCAGTTTTAAGAAAAAAGTGTTAAAGTATTTTACTAAAATAACATGAAGTAAAAAAGAAAGAAAGAAAAATATGAAAAATAATCATTAAGGAGCAACAATAAAATGACAGTAGCGAGGCTATATACAGGGTTCCGTATAGAGTCAATGAGCGGGGGCACTGGTTAGGCACCGGTTAGTTGAAATAACTGAGGTAGTACATGTAGGAAGGTAAAGTGACTATGCATAAATAACAGAGAGTAAAAATGCGTAAAAATGGCGGGGTGGGGGACAATGCAAATAGTCCGGTAGCCAGTTTCATTAACGTCAGGAGTCTTATGGCTTGGGGGTAGAAGCTGTTAAGAAGCCTTTTGGACCTAGACTTGGCACTCCGGTACAGCTTGATGTGCGGTAGCAGAGTGAACCGTCTATGACTWGGGTGGCTGGAGTCCTTGGCAATTGTTTGTGCCTTCCTCTGACACCGCCTGGTATAGAGGTCCTGGATGGTGGAAGCTTGGCCCCAGTGATGTACTGGGCCGTACTCACTACCCTCTGTTGTGCCTTGCGGTCGGAGGCTGAGCAGTTGYTCCTGTATGCTGCCTCTGTCTGGTCTTAACTTTCATTATWGTTGACATTTCACTCTTTTCTGCATATGCATTTTTCTTGCAATGCAAAACCCACCACTTGTGTGTGTGGCAAACGAGCTCTATTTTCATGTCATCCAACAAATAGAAACGCCTGGAGTTGGCTAAACGGCATTGGCACTTGGATTGGAACCAATGCTGTTGTCATATGACATGAAAATAGAGCTCGTTGGCCACGCACACCAGTGGTGGGTTTTGCATTGCAAGARAAATGCATATGCAGAAAAGAACCTCATACTGTAAAATATGTTGGTGGATCTTTGATGTTATGGGGCTACTTTGCTTCCGCTAGTCMTGGGGCCCTTGTTAAGGTCAAATGCATTATGAACTTTACCTATTACCGGGACATTTTAGCCAAAAACCAGGAGCCTGAAACTTGGCCACAAGTGTATCCCTCCCAATGTGTTCTCCAATCTCATAAAACATTTTATAAAAAGGCTCCGTGTCGTTATCTTTGCAAGGTGAGGTATCAAAATGTATTGAAAATAGGGACGCTAATCATTTTTACCCCTATGTTTTTARTATATTTTTCTTATTGCTCTCWGAGCAATTGAATTAGTATAAAATAATACTTTTATATTTTTGGGAAACATAACATTTAGCTCAGTATTTGTATTTATTCTATACAGTCTTTTAAAATCATTTTTATCAATGGTACATGATTGAAATTCTGCCCATCCCTGGCNGAGCAATTGAATTAGTATAAAATAATACTTTTATATTTTTGGGAAACATAACATTTAGCTCAGTATTTGTATTTATTCTATACAGTCTTTTAAAATCATTTTTATCAATGGTACATGATTGAAATTCTGCCCATCCCTGGCMTATCCCTTATTGGTCGGTATAGCCCGATTCTGTCAAGCAAAGTTGTTGCTTGTGTTCTGTGTTTTTTCCCCCAGCCCTTGTCTGTGGAGGACTCTAAAATAAGAAATCCCCCTTCTACAGATATAATTMATCACTATGGGAGTAGAAACCATGTAATTATTTAGGTTACCTCAGAATGCTTCGAAGCCCTTCACTTTACATCCTAGAGCACCATTTCACCAGCTACAGTACATAGCCACTTAAGCTATCAAGCCTCAAATAATTTTTTCCCCCATCATTTTTTGCTGCTACATGAATAGTTGCATTCGGTGGAAGTTGCAATTTTTTGAAAAGGTTGCTGTATCACCTTGGGTTACTACACAGCTTACAGTAATGTGTTTTGATTTGAAGAGACCTAATTTGAAGGAAAGCACTTCATTGGTACAAGCAATGTAATGGAACCGAGTGATAGACCATTAACATACTCCCTGCTGCAAGCTAAACGTCAGTCATCTGTTTCAGTTCTGATGAAAGCCAATAGAAGTTCAAAGTGAAATAAGTTCAAGCACGCCTCTCTCTCCCTCTCTCTCTCTGCTGAGTAGTGAGGCCTGCAATGGGGAATATGACGGATTTGTCTGGCCTAGAATATGTTTAGACAATAATACATTCATCTTGAGACTTCTCTGCAGTACATTTCAGTGTAATTAATTGTTCATGCATCGTTTCACTGAGATCTGCACCAGAAGCATATCTCTTTGGTATGATACTCTGTACTATACATTGCAATGACTGCTCTAACGCGGAACCCAACCGGCTGCGCGCRTGCGCCATCGTGCAWACATTTATTTTGTCCCCCCASACCAAACGCGATCACGACACGCAGGTTAAAATATCAAAACAAACTCTGAACCARTTACTTTAATTTGGGGACAGGTAGAAAAGCATTAAACATTTATGGCAATTTAGCTATCTARCTTGAACTTGCTAGCTAAATTGTCCTATTTAGATAGCTTGCTGTTGCTAGCTAATTTGTCCTGGGATATAACCATTGAGTTGTTATTTTACYTGAAATGCACAAGGTCCTCTACTCCGACAATTAATCCACACATAAAACGGTCAACCGAATCGTTTCTAGTCATCTCTCCWCCATCCAGGCTTTTTCTTCTCTKRACTTTATATTGTGATCGGCAACTTTCATAAATTAGGTGCATTACCGCCACCGACCTCGTTCGTCTTTCAGTCACCCAATGAGGAGATGGTAGAGGCAGGACTTGCAGCGCAATCTGCATCACAAATAGAACTGACTTCTATTTTAGCCCTTGGAAATGCAGACACTCGTTGGCACGCACGCGCGAGCAGTGTGGGTGCAATTTTTGCAACGCAAGCACACGCGACGCGAGTGGTGTAGTCAACCTGTGAGTATCCAGCAGGCATATTTCTTCCATACCATTTCACATTTGCTAGACTCTATGACTCTAATCCCATTTTGAGGAATGGCTGAATGCTATATGTGTCACGTGTGCTCCCTCTCCGGCCTCTAGGTCACCAGGCTGCTCGTTATGGTGCACACCTGTCACCATCGTTACGCGCATCAGCACATTATGACACCCACCTGGACTCCATTACCTGCCCTTTATATGTCACTCCCTTTGGTTCCTTCCCCAGGTGTCATTGTTTCTGTGTCATGTCTGTGCGTTGTCTGTGTTTCTTATATTATTTTGTTAAATTTATTAAAACACTCACTCCCTGAACTTGCTTCCCGACTCTCAGYGCACATTGTTACAGAATGACGCTTCACCAAAGGGAAGCATCAGGGCGTGTTCTTTTTAGTTTTTTTGTTTGTTTTGGAGGTGATGTTGGGTCCGGGTGTTAGATCCGGAACTAACTGGGAGGCCTCAGCCGGTTTGTCGAATTCCCAGGCCTCGGCAGGTTCGACGGGTTCCCCTGCCTCAGCTGGCTCGACGGGTTTCGATACCTCAGCGGGATCGACAAGCTGCCATGCSTCAGCTGGCTCGACAGGCTGCCATGCCTCAGCTGGCTCGACAGCCTCCCATGCCTCAGCTGGCTCGACAGGCTCCCATGCCTCAGCGGGTTTGATAGGCTCCCTCAGATGGGTGAACAGTTTCCCGTGTCTCGACCAAGGTAACTGGTTCGTCAGCTGGTTCGTCAGGTTTCTGCGCCTCTGTGGAGGCGACCGGTCCGCTCCTGAACCCCGGGATCATCCCTGTGGTTGGTGTCCTGCGGCTGTAGCCGAACGCGCCGCAGAGAGGGTACTGTCACGTATGCTCTCTCTACGGCGCTCTAGGTTGCATTGCTGCCGCGCTTTAGCTGGATCGACAGGTTTCCGCGCCTTAGCAGAGGTGACCGGTCCGCTCCTGATCCCCGGGATCATCATCTTGGTCGGCATCCTGCGGCTGGAGCCGGCGTCAAGGGAGGGGGTACTGGTCGTGTGCTCCCTCTTCCAGGCCTCTAGGTCACCAGGCTGCTCGTTATGGTGCACATCTGTCACCATTGTTACAACGCATCAAGTGCATTATGAACTCACCTGAGACTCCATCACCTCTTGTGACTACCTGCTTTTATATGTCACTCACTTTGGTATTTCCCCAGGCGTCATTGTTTCTGTTCCTGTGTCATGTCTGTGCGTTGTTCGTGTTTCTTATTTTGTATTGTTGGTTGTCACGTTCTGACCATAGTTCTTGTGTTTTTACTTGTTTTAGTGTTGGTCAGGACGTGAGCTAGGTGGGATTCTATGCTGTGTGTCTCTTTGTGTCCATTTCTAGTATGCTGATAGGTTTCTCAATCAGAGGCAGGTGTTTGTCATTGTCTCTGATTGGGAACCATATTTAGGTGGCTTGTTTTGTGTTGGGGTTTGTGGTGGTTGTTTCCTGCTTTGTGTTCGCACCAGATAGGACTGTCTCGGTTTCACGTTTGTTATTTTGTATAGTGTTCACGTTATCGTCTCTTTGTTATTAAACCATGTTGAACACTCAGCGCGCTGTTCTTGGTCCTCTCCTTCATCTCAGGAAGAAAACCGTTTACAGTTGTGTTTATTTATTAAAACACTCATCTGAATCATGCTTCCGAATCTCAGCAGCACAGCGCTACAATATGCAATCGTCAACAAGAAAACATATTTCAAGTAGGCTTTTTTTTTAGTAGTGCTGAAAGCAGTCAATAAACGAGACGGTTTTTTGGAAATGTTGACGGTTATCCAGCTCAAGAGGTCTGACAACCTACATAAAGACATGAAGTTTAAGTTTTACTGTTCAACGTAGATTGTGAATCACAAAGTACTTGGATACAACACAAACCCTCTGAGAAATACATAATTTTTGTTTAATTTTTTAATGAGTATGACCGTATTCTACAAATGGCTCAAACAGAAGGGCATAGCCTCGTCTTCCCCAGGTACTCATAAGTTGAATTTACGAAGGGTATGTAGAGGCGTTTTCACAGTTATTTATTAACCACAGCGCAAATTGAGTTCCCTAAGTCCAGTGAAATAGTATATCTTAAATACATGGGATGAATAGGAGAGCATGGCTCATTGGGATTTTTCATTATCTTACTTGCATGGTGAATTGATTCAGTTTGAATAGATTGAAGTTAATTGCAAAGATTTATCCTGCATGGCTTTTGTATTGACTGGAATTTTGGTAACACTTAAATTTACATAATAATGCTGATAAGTACAATGCCAATGCATTATGATGAAGTTATATTGCATCATGAGACTTGTCTGAGAATGTTTGATCTTGTCTTAATTATTATTATTATTTTAATGATGTTTGTATTACTGTCTTACAATTATCAATTTTATTACTTAAAGGGCAAACTGGGATTACAAACAAGGTCCTCACCACTTTTTGGTCACCCAGTTGAGGATTGATAAGACAGTTTGATACGGTCAAGAGGCATTTTATAAGTCATAACTTAATCCATCTGCTATATACAGTGGGGAGACAGTATTTGATAACTGCGATTTTGCAGGTTTCCTACTTTACAAAGCCATGGTAGAGGTCTGTATTTTTATCATAGGTTAACTTCAACTGTGAGAGACGGTAATCTAAAACAAAAATCCAGAAATCACATTGTATGATTTTTAAGATAATTATTAGCTTTTTTTGCATGACATAAGTATAATTTGACATCAGATAAGCAGAACTAAATACTTTGGTAACAGAAACTTTGTTTGCAATACAGAGATCATCGTTTCTGTAGTTTCTTGACCAGTTTGACACCACTGACAGCGGGATTTTGGCGCACTCTCCCCATAAGACCTTTCTCCGATCGTAGTTTCGGGGCTGTCCGCTGGGCAATACGGTTTCAGCTCCTCCAAAGATTTTCCTAATTGGGTTCAGGTGTCGGAGATGCTAGGCCACTCCAGGCCTTGAGAATGCTTCTTACGGGCCCTCCTTAGTTGCCCTGGCTGTGTGTTTCGGGTCGTTGTCATGCTAGGAAGACCCGCCATGACCCATCTTCAATGCTCTTACTTAGGGAGGAGGCTTGTTGGCCACGATCTCACGATACATGGCCCACCATCGCTCCCCTCAATCGGGCAGTCGGTCCTGTCCCCTTTGCAGAAAGAATCCCAAAGATTGATGTTTCACTCCATGCTTCCACGGTTTGGGATGGTGTTTTGGGTTGTACTCACTTCTTCTTCTCCAACACGGCGAGTGGAGTTTAGCCAAAAAACTCTATTTTTGTCTCATCAGACCACTGACCTTTCCATTCCTCCTCTGGATAATCCAGATGGTCATTGGCAAACTCAGACGGTCCTGGACTGCGTGGCTTGAGCAGCAGGGACCTTGCGTGCATGCAGGATTTTTAATCCATGACAGGGAGTGTGTTACTCTTGGTTTTCTTTTGAGACTGTGGTCCCAGTCTCTTCAGGTCATTGACCAGGTCCTGCCGTGTAGTTCTGGGCTGATCCTCACCTTCCTCATGATCATTGATGCCCACGAGGAGATCTTGCATGGAACCCAGACCGAGGGTGATTGACCGTCATCTTGAACTTCTTCCATTTTCTAATAATTGCACCAACAGTTGTTGCCTTTCACCAAGCTGACTTGCCTATTGTCCTGTAGTCCATCAACTTTGTGCAGGTCTACAATTTGATCCCTGATGTCCTTACAGCTCTCTGGTCTTGGCCATTGTGGAAGAGGTTGGAGTCTGTTGTGATTGAGTGTGTGGACAGGTGTGTTTTTATACAGGTATACGAGTTTCAAACAGGTGCAGTTAAACAGGTAATGATGGGAGAAACAGGAGGGCTTGTTTAAAGAAAAACGAACAGGTTGTGAGAGCGGAATTCTTATTGTTGGTAGGTGATCAAATATTATGTCATGCAATAAAATGCTAATTAATTACTTAAAAACTATACATGTGATTTTTCTGGATTTTTGTTTTAGATTCGTCTCTTCACAGTTGAGTTACCTATGATAAAATTACAGACTCTCATGCTTGTAATAGGAAACTGCAAACATACGGGGTGTATCAATACTTGTTTTCTCCCACTGTATCTATCATTCCTTTAAAAGTCCAACAAATGGATGGTAACACTCCCAGATTGTCCCTTTCACTCTAAGGGTGACCAGTTGGATCAATACATTTAGAAGTGATGTCAACTCATGGGAAAGTCACAAGTCGGAAAGGTATTCTGAGGAGACAGTAAACCAAACATTGATGCTGTGAAGCAGCAAGCACCAAATCCTCAACTTCTCCACCAATTTAATGATTCACCCCTTTTTGCTGATAAAAGGTTCACATTCAGTTCAGGCTAAGATGAATACACCATAATGAACACTCCTTTGGAGTTGTTCAGACGATTCAGAATTAGAGCGATTAGAGACTCCGTTGAAATCCCAGACGAGTCAGGCAAAGTTGCTATTGTTGCGGCGTCAGCTGTTTCGCAACCAGTAATGTGATCCTTGCAATTGGGATAGTGCTTGTGTCCAAATAAGAAGTGGCAGGTTGTCATGAGGTGACAGACGCACGGCTTATTGTCTCCAGTCTAGTAACACAGTGGTCATTGGACATAGGATACAAAAGTATTGGGCCGAACTTGAGTATCACATTTATTTGACATTATTAAGTCATTTAGCAGACGCTCTCTTATCCGGCGACTTACAAATTGGTGCATCACATTATGGACATCCAGTTGGAACAACCCACTTTTACAATAGTGCATCTAAATTCTTTTAAGGGGAGGGGGGTCGAAGGAATTATTTATTCCTATCACTAGGTTATTCCTTGAAGGGTCGGGGTTCAGGTGTCTCCGGAAGGGGTGATTATGACTCCGCCTGTCGGGTCGTGAGGGAGTTTTGTTCCACATTGGGGTGCCAGAGCGGAAACAGTTTTGGATGGGCTGAGCGGAGACTGTACTTCCTCATGGTAGGGAGGCGAGCAGGCCAGAGTGGATGAACGAGTGCCCTTGTTTTGGTTAGGGCCTGATCAGAGCTGAAGGTCAACTGAGGTGCCAGTTCCCTCCAGCTCGTAGGCAGCACATGTCTTGTAGCGGATGCGAGCTTCAACTGAAGCCAGTGTGAGCACGAGCGGAGGAGGCGGGCAGGTTGACGTTGAGAGACTTGGAAGGTTGAACACCAGCGGGCTGCGGGCGTTCTGGATGAGTTTGAGGGTGTTTAATGGCACGCAGGGAGGCCAGCAAAGCGAGTTGCAGTAATCCAGACGGGAGATGACAAGTGCCTGGATTAGGACCTGCGCCGCTTCCTGTGTGAGGAGGGTCGTACTCTTGCGGACTGTTGTGAGAGCATGAACCTAAGGACCGGGCCACCGCCTTGGATGTTAGTTTGGAACGACAGGGTGTTGTCTCAGGATCACGCCAAGGTTTTTTAGCGCTCTGGGAGGAGGACCAATGGAGTTGTCAACCGTTGATGGCGAGATCGAAATGAAGTGGCGTCCTTGCCCGGGAGGAAGAGCCAGCTCCGTTCTTGCCGAGGTTCTCATGGTCTGAGGGTGGTGTCTCGTCATCCACACTGATATGTTGCCAGACAAATGCAAGAAGATGCGATTCGCCACCTGTCATCAGAAGGGGGAAAGGAGAAGATTAATTGTGTGTTGTCGTGCTTAGCAAGTGATAGGAGAGACCATTGTGAGGTTATGACAAGAGCCAAGTGACTTGGTGTATTAGCGAGAAATATGGAGAGGGCCTAAGAAAGAGCCCTGGGGGGACACCGGTGGTGAGAGCTACGTGGTTGAGAGACAGATTCTCGCCACGTCACCTGGTAAGGAAGCGGACCTGTCAGGTCAGTTATGGACGCCCAATCAGCGTGGGCCGCGCCGGAGAATTGCCGCATCGGAGAGGGTGGAAGAGGAGATTCTGGATGGTTCAACCAGTTATCTGAAAGGCAGCGATAGGTCTAGGAGGAAGAGCATGAGGAGAGAGAGTTAGCTTTTGCAGTGCGGACGCTCCGTGATACAGAGAAGAGCAGTCTCAGTTGAATGATAGTCTTTGGAACTGACTGATTTGATCAGACGGTCATTCTTGAGAGAGATAGCGGGAGAGCTTGCGCCAAGGGACGGCACGTCGAGAGTTTTGGAGAAGAAAAGAAAGAAGGGGATACTGGTCTGTAGTTGTTGTGACATCATGGGGATTCGAGTGTGGTTTTTTCAGCAGGGGTGCACGACGTCTCGCTCTCTTTGAAGACGGAAGGACGTAGCCACGCGGTCAGGATGAGTTGATGAGCGAGCGTGAGTAACGGGAGAAGGTCTCCGGAAATGGTCTGGAGAAAGAGGAGGGGATAGGGTCACGCGGGCAGGTTGTTGGCACGGCCGGCCGTCACAAGACGCGAGATTTCATCGGAGAGAGAGGGGAGAAAGAGGTCAGAGCACAGGGTAGGGCAGTGGTGAGCAACAGCGGCTGTCGTTTTGACTTAGCAACGAGGATTCGGATGTCGTCGCCTTTCTTTTCAAAATGGTTTGACGAAGTCATCTGCAGAGAGGGAGGAGGGGGAGGAGGGGGGAGGAGGTTCAGGAGGGAGGAGAAGGTGGCAAAGATTCTAGGGTTAGAGGCAGATGCTTGGAATTTAGAGTGGTAGAAAGTGCTTTAGCAGCAGAGACAGAAGAGGAATGTAGAGAGGAGGAGTGAAAGGAGGCCAGGTCCGCAGGGAGGCATTTTCCTCCATTCCGCTCGGCTGCCCGGAGCCCTGTTCTGTGACTCGCAATGAGTCGTCGAGCCACGGAGCAGAGGGGAGGACCGAGCCGGCCTGGAGGATAGGGGCATAGAGAGTCAAGGATGCAGAAAGGGAGGAGAGGGAGGGTTGAGGAGGCAGAATCAGGAGATAGGTTGGAGAAGGTTTGAGCACGGGAAGAGATGATAGGCATGGACAGAGGAGAGAGCTACGGGGGAGAGAGAGCGAAGGTTGGGACGGCGGCGATACCATCCGAGTAGGGGCAGTGTGGGAAGTGATGGATGAGAGCGAGAGGGAAAAGGATCAAGGTAGTGGTCGGGAGACTTGGAGGGAGTTGCAATGAGGTTAGTGGAAGAACAGTCCAATGCTATAAAGATGAGTCGAGCGATTGCCTGCCATTGTTGAGTAGGGGGAGGATGAGAGTGGTGAGGTAAAAGAGGAGAGGAAGTGGATAGTTATAGGAGTCAAGAGTGAGGAATGATGTCCAAAGGTAGACGTGGGGAGGTTAAAGTCACCCAGAATGGAGACGGTGAGCCGTTCCTCAGGAAAGGGCTTATTCAGGGATCAAGCTCAGTTGATGAACTCTCCAAGGGAACCTGGAGGGCGATAAATGATAAGGATGTCAGCTTGAAAGGGCTGGTAACTGTGACAGGCATGGAATTTCAAAGGAGGCGATAGACGATGGGTAAGGGGGAAAGGGAGAAAGACCACTTGGGAGAGATGAGGTACCCGGTGCCGGCCACCCGTCCGCTGACCAGAAGCTCTGCGGGTGTGCCGAGAAACAGTGGGCAGACGAGGAGAGAGCAGTAGGAGTAGCAGTGTTATCTGTGGTGATCCATGTTTCCGTCAGTGCCAAGAAGTCGAGGGACTGGAGGGAAGCATAGGCTGAGATGAACTCTGCCCTTGTTGGCCGCAGAGTCGGCAGTTCCCAAGAGGCTGCCGGAGATTCTGGGACACTCACGTGGGTGGTGCGCGCTGGGACCAAGGTTAGGTGGCCGCGGCCACGCGGTGTGAAAGTCGTTTGTATGGTCTGTGCAGAGAGGAGAGAACAGGGATAGACAGACACATGTTGACCAGGCTACAGAAGAGGCTACGCTAATGCAAGAGAAATTGGAATGACACGTGAACTACACGTCTCGAATGTTCAGAAAGTTAAGCTTGCGTTGCAGAATCTTATTGACCAAAATTATTAAATGATACAGTACTGCGGAAAGTGGGCTAGCTAGCAGTGGCTGCGTTGTTGACTTTGTTAATGAGTGTCGTGGCTAGGTAACCTCGGTAGCTAGCTATGTACCTCGGTACTGGCTCGTTAATTAGTATAATCACACATTGTCTTAGATACAAGGAAGCAAAGACACTAGACAGTTTCACTATAATTCACATTATTTCACAGCTCTAGAACTTATTTGTGATGAGTGTTTCAGATCTAGGACTGAGGCATCTTGGGATTTTTTTATTTGACTGTACCACTTAGTGAATGAGGCAAGAGCAACGTATGAGCACTAGGTAGTTCCTTCTTTAAAAAACAACAACATGCAAACATATTCCGTCTTCAATTATTTTTCTCAAATCCCACAAAAGGATATGGTCGCAGGTGTCAAAATGTATTTACATTTATTTAAATGATTTTTTTTACCTTTAAATGTATTTTTGAATGTATTATTATCACTGATGCAGGAGATGCAAAACATTGTCCAGAAAGGTCCAGMCATTTTTTTATTTTAAGGAAGAGGAGATGGTGAAGACCAATTGGAGCCAGGCACGTCCATTACATTGAAATGAAATGCAACCAGCACATGTGTGTTGGGGAGAGAAAAGTCAGTCTATCGTGGAGACATTCCATGGACTGGCTCACTGAATCAATCTGATCAGTGCATACGAACTAGTAGATACTGTAGGCATCYGTTTCACAGAGTTGCTGTGTAAACCAAGCAGGAAATGGCCAGGTCACGGTGCAGCGGAGTTAGCGAAGCCAGAAACCAATAGAGAGATGTTCAAGGACAGTGAGATGATAGAGCAACACAGGAGAAAAGGAGTGTCATCTTACTGAGGGCAAAGAAAATAAAATAATTAAAGGTTGTGGGTGGGTTGGGGAGGGGGAGTGAGGGACATTGATTTGAAGGCAGGGGTAATCCAAACCAAATATGTTGTTTTTCGGGAAAGGTACGATCATTCAATACCCACTGCTGTTATTTTTAAAATCTCTGTTCGGTATTGGTAGATTATTTTACAGGTACTATGACCAGCAGATGTAATGATGAGCTGTGGTTCACGGTTAACAGAGGACATGCAGATTCGGGAAGACAGGGAGACAGAAATATTACCCTTCTCCTTCATCTTGTGACTGAAAYCAAAATGTATTTCAGGAAATAACTTAATGGGCTGGAGACTAAATAAGTCACTGTGTACAGTTACAGAAACAGGTATCTATGACACGAGTGAACATCATTAATTCATTTGGGTTTTTAAGTATTCTGAAACTTACTGACATTCAAGTAACCACCATTTATGACCCCCTTGATTAATCAGGACAGTATGTTATAACCAAGCTTCCAGTATGCACCTGGCACATCCAGAGTTTTGGATAGAAATCCTGCTTAGGCTACAGTTTATGCCCACATCAAAGTGATGGCATGATTGAGACAGCATCAGCTTTGACATATTGAAGAAAATGGACATTGTCCCTTGTACGCTTCACTCCACCAATGTTGTGAAATGGCAGACAGATACTACACATTTGGTTGAAGTGGCTTTGTCAGTGACAGCCCACCAAATGCTCTTTGGCATGTCCACTCATCCGTTTATGGAAGAATATTCAGACAGTTGGAAAACTGGTGTAGGAGGACCGTTATCGCACTCAGAAAAATACCAAGTCAAATAGGATGACAAGCTGAAACTGCACGCTATTTTCTTAAATTTTCTCAAAAAACAAATCGAAATAACTTAAATTCTGTTATTTTTATCATTAGTTGTTGCCCTTGACACAGTCAAATAATGCTGCTATGTTTTCCTGGATCTTAGTTGACCTGCAATAGGCATACATGTCACGCTGGTATGAATGATTCGWGAGACAGGCGCAGGAATGGGTAATAGGGCTTTTTATTTCTTACCCAGAAGACCAAACAAACACGTATACAACACRCAGGGTTGAAACCCAAACAAAAGAGCGAAGAGTACCTTGAATAAATAACACWMRCKCACAATGATTAACACACGGGACGAGATTCGTAATCATCTGCKCAATCCACAATGGCACGAAAGCCAAAGCACACAGCACAGCTACTCACACACCAACGGACATGGTAACAATAATCGACAGGACACTGGTAAGCCAAGGTCACACTTATACAATTACTTATCACTGGGAATAGGGGTCAGGTGTGCATAATGAAAGTTCCGGAGGGATCTGTGACAATACAATTGATCTGCAAAAACTTCAGAGGTGCTACAGTGGTATTTCATTTTTGGGGGTATATTTTCTGACGTGATTTAGCATGGAAAAGGATCCCAATAATAAGATGTCAACTTGCAGCAAGGTGCACAGAGTGTTAGGGAGGATGGAAATTGAATTATCTCAAATCTCTGTGGGATTTCATCAAATTGGTCTGTTAAAAAGAGAGAGGAGAGAGAGAGAGAGAGAGAGAAGAGAGAGAGAGAGAGAGAGAGAGAGAGAGAGAGAGAGAGAGAGAGAAGAAAGAGAGAGGTAGAGTGGTAGAGAAAGAGAGAGGGGTAGAGAGAGAAAGAAAAAGAGAGAAAGGAGAGTGGTAGAGAAGGAGAGAGTAGAGAGAGACAGAAAAAGGAGAAAGTGAGAATGTAGAGAAAAGAGAGGGTAGAGGGAGACAGAAAAGAGAGAAAGTGGAGAGAGAGCGAGAGAGAGCATGAAAGGGAGGAGAATGGGAGAAAGAGAGAGAAGTCATTATGGCAGAATAAAAAGCAGAGTAGCTATTGGACAGGTTTACTTCTCCTTTTGATAGCACTCCCTCTGAGTTTTCCCAACACAGTGGGCCAGTTCGTTCAGCCAGCACACACATTATCCCAGGCACTCTCCGATCACCTTCACTTGGTTATCAATGCCTTCTATTCCAAATGGGAGCAGAAGTACAACAGAGCCACCCAAACATGTTAATGCCTCAAAARAAGAGATTCAAGTTACATGCTAGCTTGGCAATGTTTCACATTTGTACGCTAACACATTTAATTAATTTAGCTTAACAGCCAAGGGCAATATAAGTTAARACACACTGATACTGAAACTCAACTCTTGTGGTAATCATACACTTGACGGCATCCATTTTCCCCATCTACCAATTGACGATATGTCCCACCAACAGTAACCTATGTGGTTCAACTGTCCAGGGAATAGTCAAATTGTTTTTGACATTACAATTGCAGGTCTCAAGCCACCCACCAGTTGGTCCCAGGACAGGTAATTTCCAATGACAGTGTGGTAGTTGGGGAATTGCCTGACATTTGGTTCCCATGCTCAATGCCTGTTGATGTTCACTATACTATGACATTTTCTGATTCAGAAATGGTTCCCCTCACCACAAATGACATATTCATCCTCAATATGAAAGTACTAGTGGGCACCGCTGTAGGTGGGCCTGGCRGGTATCTAAACGGCATTGACAGTTCTTCATATTCAGAGGACGTGGAGCTGAGCTGTTTAATTATAAATTGACCTAGGAAAATCCAACGTTTCAAATCTAATACGGTCTCGGGGATTAATGCTTGCCTAGAGCAATAACAGTAAGTATTAAGGCACTTTCCTGGGCCTACCATCGAGCTCGAGGCTACAGCCCTGAGCCAGCTGGCAATACATTGGATACACAAAGCTCTGAAGACTGAAGAGCTGGAAAGACAGTAGACCTACATGATTTTGGAGCCGTACGATGCAGATTACCAAGTTATGAACAAGGTGAAGTTGTTTCCCTCTTTTTGATTGTTTTCAACATGTTGGTGTTTTATTCAATGTATACAATCATGAAATAAAAATGTTGTGTTACATATGCACAATTTAAAGGGTACTCATCTTGAAACATCTGACACTTGAAACACTTTTTACCTAACTGCTGGCGAGCTTGCGATAATTTGCATGGTTGAAATGCCAGAGCAGTTTCAAGTGCTCACAGGTGTGATCCCAGGCTCTCAGCTTCACTCGACAACTGAGACAAAGCAAGGGGTTCCTGGCATGGATTTCTGCCCAATCAAAGTGCTCTCTGGGGCTCCGTGTTTGGCACATTTGGGCCCACCGGCGCTCCCTCTAGTATTGTCCTCTCAGTGTGTAGGAACAATGGCRGCCTGTAAACAGGGTCCCCAGAGCCAACACAGGTCATACAGTAGGCCCTGGTTGCCACTGCTCTAGTGGCGATATGGCTGGTGCAACTAGTCCCTCACCAGTTGAGACAGCATGAATGTATCATGTGTGGGTGAGGACATCTCCATCCCCATAGATTTGAGTTGGTGTGACTGTATATCCATTGCTTTGTGACATGGATAAGGAGGTAGTGATTTTGGAACCTGGCAGTGCAGACCTTTGTCATGCCTCTACACATGAT
The DNA here is from genome assembly GCF_002910315.2 of Salvelinus sp. IW2-2015. Taxonomy (NCBI): domain Eukaryota; kingdom Metazoa; phylum Chordata; class Actinopteri; order Salmoniformes; family Salmonidae; genus Salvelinus; species Salvelinus sp. IW2-2015. Next base: position 92,450 of record NW_019957613.1, on the reverse strand, counting down.
GGCTGTTTAGACTACAGGTGACATCCCAACATGTGACGTGAAGCTGTATCCATTTTTAACCACTGTATGCATATATTGATTCTTTCGTTTTTGTGCTCTTAGAAGCTCAATGCCCGAGTGTTTGAATTCCTGTTCTATTTTATCTGGGAAGGTWTAAAGRAAACACTTGTATGATGAGKTCATATTACTTTMTTTTAATCTTATCTCAATCTTCTGAATCCTAGATTTTCTTTAAGGTAAGATGAGGCAATCTCTATGTTGATGGCCCAAGGCCCTCCTGTCTCACTGGCTGTATAGTTTCCACAGAGCTTTTTCATTGCATTATTGCTGCCTCTGGGTAAGCCCTGAGCAAAGTGGCCCCATTCAGTAAACATTMAAATGTTCTCTATCTGGATAGAAGCTTCTAAATGTATATCCTGTACTGAAATGAATTACAACGTAAAAAGCTGATGAAAATAAGTTTACCGGAGATGTAACCTTAATAGTAAAAACAAAGAAGCAATCCACAGAATTCAGATATCTACTACATTCAATTTAGCACATTTTTATGGGGCTATAAACGATAAGATGAATTAGTATAAATGTTAATCACACATTCTATTCATTAGTTATATCGAAATTGGCTCTCAGTCCTGATTGTTTTTCATAACAGRAACAGTAGCAACAAGAATACTATAAAAAATGCTATATTTATAAAGGGATAATGTATCAAACTAAAACATTCCATAATACATCATATTGAAGTTAAATGGACCAAAAATGATATAGATGAATCAGATGCAGCCATTTTAGTTGGTTTTGGCCAACATGTCAGACGGTTCTCTGTGTTTTAATGTAACCTCTGTSACTCATGTAACTTTAATAGCAAATATCTCCTATGTAATTACTGCCACATCCAGTCAGACGCAGAAAAAAATGACTGTCATCATTATAATCACTCCAAACATACCCCGGACATCTGTGCCTAAGTGCCTCTCCCCCAATGTGTGTATGTAATAAGTCTATGTTCAGAGCAGTAAAAGATAGCACTACTGTACATGGTGGGCTATTCAATATGCAAGTGCTCTGTAACAATAAGAGCAAACATTGATGGAAATGCATGCTTTACATCCCTTTGCAGCAAACCACCAACCCACTGAGTGATTCAACACTGGCAATGTGGAATGCACATACTCACTAATGCTTGTATTATAGAAGGAAAATGTACTGAGTAAACTCATTGTGAATGTAGTCTTAGACGAACTGCAGGTGCTTTCAAAGCCTTTTAGCACGTCTCTGAAAACCTTTTCAAGTACGGCTCTCTTTGCCAAGGCACACTTTTTAAATGAGGACTTCTTTTCTAGGAGGGGAAGCGACTGTCACATTTCCAAAGGGCYGTATCTGGGCTGCCTGCTATGATGTCTGTTTCTTTCCACAATCAGCCTTTACATTCTAAAGAGGCGATGTAATGAGAAAAGTGCATAGGCCTCCTGTCTCCCGGGAGTGGGAATAAATACATTGAACACACTAAAACACACTAATTAGCTTTTCTCCTTCCTCCTCACTGAGGCTTCTAAAGAGAACAACTGATTAGTCWTTTTTTTTTAAAGTAAGTTCAAACTTGACACTATATACGTTAATGGACTCACATTTAGAGATTACACTTGTGTTTGGGTCTAATCAGGGTATTATTTTCACGATTTGAGATTCATGTTTTTTTTATAGACCTATTATTATTTGCCTTAATATTAAGATGACCTTGTTTTGTGRTAAACTTAAACTAGATAGCACTGTCCAACAGATATCCATACAGACAGGTGGAAATAAGARGCAAACCTGATCCACGRTATGTCCAGATCCAATGGAGTTATGATGATGATACTGTGTATCCACTAACTAGTCAGTAGTTATAAAGGGGAAGGAAAGTGGCAAGGAAGKAAAGTGACACGATACAAGTAACTTCCAAAATAATGGAAACACTTCAGTAAATGGGGGAATACAAAGTATATTGAAACCAGGTGCTTCCACACAGGTGCAATTCCTGAGTTAATTAAACAATTCATATTCCATCATGCTTAGGTTCATGTATAAGAATGACTGGCAGGCAATTATTTTGGCWATTATTTTGCTACCATGGTTAGGATGAAATTGCACCCATCCATGGGGCTCGAGTGGTAACTGAATGGTTTGATGAACATGAAAMCGATGTAATCCATACGCCATGGCCGTATCAGTCACCAGATCTCAACCCAATTGAAAACTTATGGGAGATTCTGAAGCGGCACATGAGACAGCGTTTTCCACCACCATCAAACCACAAATGATGGAATTTCTCATGGAAGAATGATATCGCATCCCTCCAATAGAGTTACAGACACATGTAGAATCTATGCCAAGGTGCATTGAAGATGTTCTGGCTCATGGTGGCCCAACACCCTATTAAAGACACTTTATTTTGGTGTTCCCTTTATTTTGGCAGTTACCTATATGTAGCTAAAGTGAAAGGGTAAAAACAATAACATAAAGTAAACTCATCCGTAGCTCCATTTTGGATTGCTTTATGTTTTTCTATTAAGCTGCACAGTCATTTATTGCCAGTGGATTTTATGTTACATTCCTATCTGGGAAAAGCTAGGAACAGCAATGGCAGGTCAAGCATAAGGTGCCCTTGCTAAGCAATATTCTAAAATTACAGTTCTTATACTGCCTCTGGCCCTCTGCCTGGWCCAGGCTATTGTCCCTGCCATAYAGCAGCAGTGACATTAAATAACAAGTAAAYKAATTATTTTGCAGAGGAGCGAACSAGTGAAATTAATCTAAGGTGCCAGTCTGCTTTGTACCCATGCACTCCACTGATGACATTCTGCATTCTGAAAGGGTTCGAGAGAGGCCGGTTTCATTCTTACATCCTTGGAGTTTCTGGAACACAATGGCTTTTGGGCAATGCATGTCGATAGATGAAATGAGAAGATGATAATTCCCGTTTCCATTTCTATATTAGAGGATCACATTCGGCATTCATCTTTGTTTACCAGAGACTGCCTCGGCCTCATGCATATTTAATGGTGTGTCGGACTCAGGCAGGCCACTGAAGCCTTTATTAGATAGATGGATTTTTTATTCAATTCAAGACAGATATGAAAAAGTCAAATACCAAGATAGAAAACATTTTTTCCAGCCACAGAATCAATTCAATCACTTCAATTAACACAACCCGGCGCCATTTTGTGCCAACCCTATTTCCTTTTTTTAGGGCGGTTATGAACAATTGTCACATGCTTCCTAGGTTCTGGCCTTTCTAGGGAGTTTTTCCTAGCCACCGTGCTTCTACACCTGCATTGCTTGCTGTTTGGGGTTTTAGGCTGGGCTTCTGTACAGCACTTTGAGATATCAGCTGATGTAAGAAGGRCTTTATAAATATATTTGATTTGATGCTGATGATTTTCAAGCTGAAGGTTTTTTCCACTGATCACAATTTCATTGTATAAATACTTTTTGGTCTGTATTTTAGAATTGTCTCAGATTAAGAGTGCTGATTTAGGATCAGTTCGGCCTTTTATATCATAATGAATGAACGGTGGGACCTGATCCTAGATCAGCACTCCTGCTGAGACGCTTTATGAATATGGGCCCTGGTCTTAGAATATCAATATGATATTATCTTACTCCTTGAGAATAATCGGGCTAACATGGTTGCTCATACTAACTGTGGGTTAGCAAACTGAATAGTAAAATCCCTATCTATGGCATCTGACTGTTTGAATGAATGGACAACTCGCTAGTTATCCATTAAGGTTGATTAGTCGATTAGWACAGAGTGAACTCTCTCTTTAAAAGGTATTTTGCACATTTGCATTGACCCATTCCCCTTTGAACAGGCCCAGCGGGACGTCTGGAGAAAGCACAAATTAGCGAATAGGAGCAGTAATTTGAACATGTTTGTGCCTGCATGAAATGAGTCAGGTGTTTGCACTGCATGGGGTATGTCAATGTTTCTCTTTCGTTCTGTCTTTTTTCTCTCCCTACCTCCCTCCCATTATCTGTCTATCACTGTGTGTGTGCGTGTGTGTGTGTGTGTGTGTGTGTGTGTGTGTGTGAGATCGCTTGTGTGCGCGTGTATGGATGTGTGGTGAGTTCATGTCATACCATAGAGTGAACCCCAACAGCATCAATGCCTTGCAAACTCCTTCATACATCATTCCCAACACAATCGCCTTTCAGATGGAAAACTATGTCCAGTTATCTCATTGTTCCACCCGTTACACTGTAGAAAACATTCATGACATTGGAACATTGAAATCAATTCTAATCTACAGTATGTATCTACATAATGTAGAATCATCCATAAAAGTCCCTGCGACCATAGCGAAGATGATATGTTAGCTACCTCATTATTGCAGAAAGGAAGGAAAGGCAGAAGTAGGGCATTCCCGAAGACGTAGCTAGCATATGACTGGAGGACAGTCTGCAGAAAAGATGAAGCTTCTACTGAATGTCTTATCAATCCCTCTGGGGCGAGCAGGAAAACAGCCTTCGTTCCATGTATCTGCCATCAAAGACCCTGTTACGTACCACTGCTGCTTTTGCTATTACAAAACATGCAATGAGTTATGTTGTGCAAAAAAATATCCATTGCAACTATGGACAATGAAATGATGCATTTCATATATATTTTATTTGAAATGTGTACTAATCATTATGACGACCATCCAGCGGATAATTGCAGATATTTTTATGATGCTTTGAGGAACGTCTTGTTCTTATACTACTGAACTCAATGCTGCTTCTGACATTTTGGAACAACAAATTCATTAGTACAGTAAGACAGATATCTCTCTCTCTCTCTCTCTCTTCTCTCTCTCTCTCTCTCTCTCTCTCTCTCTCTCTCTCTCTCTCTCTCTCTCTCTCTCTCTCTCTCTCTCTCTCTCTCTCTCTCTCTCTCTCTCTCTCTTCTCTCTCTCTCTCTCTCTCTCTCTCTCTCTCTCTCTCTCTCTCTCCTCTCTCTCTCTCTCTCTCTCTCTCTCTCTCTCTCTCTCTCTCTCTCTCTCTCTCTCTCTCTCTCTCTCTCTCTCTCTCTCTCTCTCTCTCTCTCTGCTCTCTCTCATCTCTCTCTGTCTCTGGTGTTGTCAGCTCAGCATTGCTTATGTTTGTCCCTGTTCACTCCCTGTCCTTGTAATTACCTCTTCACTCTGATCCCTTAATGCTGGAGTGTGGGCCTCGCCTCCTCTGGGGCTCCATGTGCTAGATAAATAACTATGAGTTAGAAATTGATTAGCCACCAGTTAAATCCTGGGTATTAAACTTATTATGAGAGACCATGACCTGAGCGGAGTGTACGGAATATGGCTTTAGCTCATCATAGATTGACAGCATGTTACTAAGCCATGTTGATTCTCTGTATGGAAGGAGGAGGATATGCAGTGTAGCATAGTATGGAGTAATGTTTGTGCCAACTCGGGTCTTTGTCATTATCCGGGTAGTATTGCATTCGGGTGGCAAAAGCAATCATTTTAGCTGTTTTAATTTTTTCTTCTCTAAATCACGGTTGAATGACTTGTGGCATTACAAGGGGTAGCCAAGGCAATGGTCGCCTTCTCCTTTAAGACTCATGAGCCACTAGAGCTGTAGCTRGGAAAATTACAGCTAAATACGGTAAAACCAGAGCCAAAGAGCTTTCCAGAAATTGCTCTAACGACAAGTCCAGGGTCAGGGCCCAGTTGCATAAAACRTCTTAAGTGTTTCCCTTAAGGGTTTACCTAGGTAAGAGCATACTTAAGGGGTTTTATGTTAGTTTGAAGCCAGGTACGGCAGAAAGAGTATCTGGTTACCACGTCTCATCAAAGAGATCACATTTGTTTGCTGACAAAGGCCGATACGTAAAGCTTATTAAAGAGCAGTGGCCGATACAAAGGCCGATACGTAAAGCTTATTAAAGAGCAGTGATTCTATCGAGAGCAGTGTGCGGGTTTCTTCTTTTTTCAAATGTTATTCAACTGTTACCACGCACCTGCAAAAATGATAGCTCAGATGTGCGAGTGCCTTTTGAATTTAGTGAGTCCGCCAGATCAGAGGCAGTAGGGATGACCAGGGATGTTCTCTTGATAAGTGCATGAATTGGACCATTTTCCTGTGAAAATGTAAAGAGTACTTTTGGGTGTCAGGGAAAATGTATGGAGTAAAAAGTACATTATTTTCTTTAGGAACGTAGTGAAGTGAAAATATAGATAGCAAAGTAAAGTACAGATACCCCATAAAAAACGACTTAATAGTACTTTAAAGTATTAAGTACTTTTACAGTCTCAATCCAAGATGGCGTAGCAGTCAGACGTCTTTGTCTTTGTCCTGTCGTGTCCCTTGTATAAATCTTTTACATCTTTTCTTTGCATATCTTTTAAAAATATTTTCCTAAACCTCAACTTCTAAATACTCTCCTGCAACCCCCTCACCCAATGTGGCGTGGATCTGCTTTTTCTAAGGTATTTCTATTTACTTCGGATCTGGAATCCCTCAACTGAAGCTAGCCAGCTAACTACCTACCAGCTACAGTTAGCAAACCATTGCTAGCGGTCATCAGCTAACCTTTAGCTCGGAAAGCGCTCGCCAGTTCGAACAACTGACTCAAACCAGAGCATAACGGACCTATTTCTCTCCATATCCCCGGATTCCTACCGCAAATTCAGAAATTTTCATCTGGATCTTCTAACCGCAATCCCGGGTGACCACTCCTTGCTAGCCTTTCCATCCCGGAGCAAGCACCAATTAGCCTGAAGCTAGCCCGGCCAGGGCTCCTGTGCTACCACCGAAGCCCACTCCTGGGCTACAATATCCGGACCCCTTCTTCTGCCGGTACGGGCACGGAACCCCGCCGATCCTCTACGACTGGAATACCGACATAATCTGTCCGAGGACTTCAACAGGCCCCTCAAGCGCGACGTCTGCTGAAGGCCCATTCTGCTAACCTGCTAGGCCTGCTAGCTACCTAGACTACCTGGAACCCTACTAATTCACGACTGGTCTACGCCGTCACCACAGAAGAGGAAAAAACAGACTTACCCCCATCGCGACGTCCGCCAAAGGCTAACTTACTAGCCCCGGTCTGCTAACTCTAGCTTGCCTGCCCCGGTCTGCTAACTGCTAGCTTGCCTCCCCGGTTTGCTAACTGCTAGCTTGCCTGCCCCGGTCTGCTAACTGCTAGCCCCTGCTAACTGCTTACTTGCTAACCCGGTCTGCTAACTGCTAGCTTGCCAGCCCCGGTCTGCTAACTGCTAGCTTGTTTAGCCCCAGCCTACTAACTGTTAGCTTGTTAGATCGGCCTGCTAACTGTCTGAATCGCCGTTTCCCAGTCAGCCCAACCACTCACTGGACCCATATGTTCACTTGGCTACGCATGCCTCTCTCTAATATCAATATGCCTCGCCATTACTGTCCTGGTTAGTGATTACTGTCTTATTTCACTGTAGAGCCTCTAGCCCTGCCAATATGCCTTAACCGAACATGTGTTTCCACCTCCCACATATGCGATGACATCACCTGGTTTAAAGTCTCGAGGACTATATCTCTCTCATCATTACTCAATGCCTAGGTTTACCTCCAATGTACTCACATCCTACCTTACCTTTGTATGTACACTACGCCTTGAATCTATGCTATCAAGCCCAGAAACCTGTTCCTTTTACTCTCTGTTCCGAACATGCTAGACGGCCAGTTCATATTGCATTTAGCCGTACCCTTATCCTACTTCTCCTCTGTTCCTCTGGTGATGTAGAGGTTAATCCAGGTCCTGCAGTGCCTAGCCCCACTCCCACTCCCCAGGTGCTCTCATTTGTTGACTTCTGTAACCGTAAAAGCCTTGGTTTCATGCATGTTAACATTAGAAGCCTACTCCCTAAGTTTGTTTTACTCACTGCTTTAGCACACTCAGCCAACCGGATGTCTTAGCCGTGTCTGAATCCGCGGTTAGGAAAACCACCAAAAACCCTGAAATCTCCATCGCTAACTATAACATTTTCCGCCAAGATAGAACTGCCAAAGGCGGTGTTGCAATCTACAGCAAAGAAGCCTGCAGAGTTCTGTATTACTGTCCAAGTCAGTACCCAAACAATTAGAGCTTCTACTTCTAAAAATGCACTTTTCCAGAAACAAGTCTCTCACTGTTGCCGCTTGCTATAGACCTCCCTCTGCCCCCAGCTGTGCCCTCGATACCATATGTGAATTGATTGCCCCCCATCTATCTTCCGAGCTCGTGCTACTAGGTGACCTAAACTGGGACATGCTTAACACCCCGGCCATCCTACAATCTAAGCTTGATGCCCTCAATCTCACACAAATTATCAATGAACCTACCAGGTACACTCCAAATCCGTAAACACGGGCACCTCATAGATGTCATCCTAACTAACTTGCCCTCCAAATACACCTCTGCTGTTTTCAATCAAGTTCTCAGCAATCACTGCCTCATTGCCAGCATCCGTAATGGGTCTGTGACCAAACGACCACCCCTCATCACTGTCAATGCTCCCTAAAACACTTCTGCGAGCAGGCCTTTCTAATTGACCTTCCGGGGTATCCTGGAATGACATTGACCTCATCCCGTCAGTAGATTGATGCCTGGCTATTCTGTAAAGTGCCTAAATAAGCATGCAATAAGCACCACTTCAAAAAAAATGAACTAGGAATAGATCTAGTCTTGGTTCACTCCAGACCTGTCGGCCCGTTGACCAGCACAAAAACATTCTGTGGCGTTCTGCATTAGCATCGAATTGCCCTGTGATATGCAACTTTCAGGGAAGATAGGAACAAATATACACAGGCAGTTAGGAAAGCTAAGGCTAGCTTTTCAAACAAAAATTTGCATCTGTAGTACTAACTCAAAAAAGTTCTGGGACACTGTAAAGTCCATGGAGAATTTAAGAGCACCCCTCCCAGCTGCCCACTGCTCTGAGCTAGGAAACACTGTACCACCACTATAATTGGGAATTTCAATAAGCATTTCTCTACGACTGGCCATAGCTTTCCACCTGGCTACCCTACCCGGTCAACTGCCCCCTCCACAGCAACCCGCCAAAGCCCCCACCATTTCTCCTTCACCCAAATCCAGATAGCTGATGTTCTGAAAGAGCTGCAAATCTGAACCCCTACAAATCAGCCGGGCTAGACAATCTGGACCTCTCTTTCTAAAATTATCTGCCGAAATTGTTGCAACCCTATTACTAGCCTGTTCAACCTCTCTTTCTTATCGTCTGAGATTCCCAAAGATTGGAAAGCTTGCCGCGGTCATCCCCTCTTCAAAGGGGGTGACACTCTAGACCCAAACTGCTACAGACCTATATCTATCCTACCTGTCTTTCTAAAGTCTTCGAAATCCAAGTTAACAAACAGATTACCGACCATTTCGAATCCCACCGTACCTTCTCCGCTATGCAATCTGGTTTCAGAGCTGGTCATGGTGCACCTCAGCCACGCTCAAGTCCTAAACAACATCATAACCGCCATCGATGAGACATTACTCGCAGCCGTATTCATCGACCTGGCCAAGGCTTTCGACTCGTCAATCACCACATTTATTGGCAGACCGACAGCCTTGTTCTCAAATGATTTCCTCCTGCCCTGGTTTATCAAACTAATTCTCTGATAGAGTTCAGTGTGTCAAATCGAGGGCCTGTTGTCCGGACCTCTGGCAGTGTGTATGGGGTGCCACAGGGTTCAACTCGGGCCGACTCTCTTCTCTGTATCCATCAATGATGTTGCTCTTGCTGCTGGTGATTCTCTGATACACCTCTATGCCAGACGACACACACTTCTGTATATCTGGCCCGCTCTTTGGACACTGTAACCAACCTCCAGACAAGCTTCAATGCCATACAAACTCTTTCCTTCCGTGGGTCTCCAAACTGCTCTTAAACGCAAATGCATGCTATTCAACGATCACTGCCCGCACCTAATCCGCACGTCCAGCATCACTTCTCTGGACGGCTCTGACTTAGAATTTGTGGACAACTACAAATACCTAGTGGTTCTGTTAGACTGTAAACTCTCCTTTCCAGACTCACATTAAGCATTTCAATCCAAAATAAATCTAGAATGGCTACCTATATTGCAACAAAGCATCCTTCACTCATGCTGCCAAACATACCCTCGTAAAACTGACCATCCTACCGATCCTCGACTTCTGATGTCATCTATTAAAATAGCCTCCAACACTCTACTCAACAAACTGGATGCAGTCTATCACAGTGCCATCCGTTTTGTCACCAAAGCCCCATACACTACCCACCATTGCGACCTGTACGCTCTCGTGGTTGGCCCTCGCTTCATACTCGTCGCAAAACCCACTGACTACAGGTTATCACAAGTCTCTCTAGGTAAAGCCCCGCCTTATCTCAGCTCGCTGGTCACCATAGCAGCACCCACTCGTAGCACGCGCTCCAGCAGGTATATCTCACTGGTCACCCCCAAAGCCAATTCCTCCTGGTCGTCTTTCCTTCCAGTTCTCTGCTGCCAATGACTGGAATGAACTGCAAAAATCTCTGAAGCTGGAAACACTTATCTCCCTCACTAGCTTTAAGCACCAGCTGTCAGAGCAGCTCACAGATTACTGCACCTGTACATAGCCCATCTATAATTTAGCCCAAACAACTACCCCTTCCCCGACTGTATTTATTTATTTATTTTGCTCCTTTGCACCCCATTATTTCTATTTCTACTTTGCACATTCTTCCACTGCAAATCTACCATTCCAGTGTTTTACTTGCTATATTCTATTTACCTCGCCTTTTTTTGCCTTTACCTCCCTTATCTCACCTCATTTGCTCACATTGTATATAGACTTATTTTTCTACTGTATTATTGACTGKATGTTTTGTTTATTCCATGTGTAACTCTGGGTTGTTGTAGGTGTCGAATTGCTATTGCTATGCTATCTTGGCCAGGTCGCAGTTGCAAATGAGAACTTGTTCTCAACTAGCCTACCTGGTTAAATAAAGGTGAAATAAAAATAAATATAAACACCACTGGCTGTGTGTAATGGTTATTATATGGTTTGGCTTGGAAAGGATTTTTCACCTGGTCACATACAACTGATGTGTTGTTCATTGAAGTCACAAATTAAGGGAAAAGGTGAGAGGGAATACAACTGTCACGCCTGCTCCCGCTCTTCCCACCTGGCACTCGAGGGCGCCAGGCTGCCCTGCATTACGCACACCTGCCTTCCCTTGTCACGCGCTTCAGCGATATTTCACTCACCTGGACTCACTCAATCACCTGTTTATTACCTCCCCTATATTTGTGAGTTCCCCAGCTCTGTTCCCCGCTGCTGCATTGTTTGTCATATGTTCGTGTTACCCGTGTGCTGACGCTGTTCCTGTCTTGTTCTATGTCTGTTCCCGAATAAATATCTGACTCCCCGTACCTGCTTCTCCTATCAGGCGTTAGCTCTTACAACAACGTGACTGCTATGAAAGTGAACTGTGTTTATGCCTGATCAGGCATGATTTTGTTGAAAAAGAATTCTTAAACAGAAGCCAACGAAACGGGGATAAAAATACCTGAATTTGTCCAATAGAAACTCTCGTTTGCAACTGTTGGATTAATGATTACACACTAGATGCAGGCAAGAGTGTGCAAGGTGGTATTGAATGTGTCTTTCACTGTCAAATTTTTCTCTTGACCTGTGTGCACCTACGTTGTAAACTATAATTCATAAGCTAGGTTGTAGCAACCTCATGATAGGTACTGGGAAAATTTGAGTATCATGTAGTAAACTACATTTATCGATGTTACATTGAGCTGGGTGAATGGAATATAAATGACAGTCATCCAACATGCTGTAATAGAAATAAGGCCATGTTCATGGAAGAAAAAAACGTCCTCCCTCGTCATAAACGGCACTGACCGCCACTGTTGCACACAGAGAGAGTCCATGCAACTTATTATGTGACTTGTTARGCACATTTTTACTCTTTAACTTATTTACGCTTGCCAAAACAAAGGGGTTAAATACATTTAAGCTTTTTATTTTTAGTACAATTGTACAAATTTCAAAAACATAATTCCACTTTGACATTATAGGGTGTAGTGTGTAGGCCAGCGACAAACAAATCTCAATTTAATCCATGTTAAATTCAGGCAGTAATACACCATTTGGAAAAAATAAATTCACTTAAAACTGCAAAACTATATACCCCACCCCATGGCAAAATGTGTATAATTGCAGGAAATTAGCTGTAAAACTGCAATAAAAAGTATTTGTTTACTTTTAGTTAATAAAAAAAAAGGATTGCTAACAGATCTGTCTGTCCATATGATATTATAGTTTTTAATCCCGGAGCTGAGTTAATGTGTAGAGCCTAATTCCCCCACCCAGGCAGTGGCAGTGCTGGCAACACTAGCGCAGTAACCCATGGGGAGGGGGTCACACTCGAACATTCAGAGAGGGGGTATATTATTGTGACCCTGGTGGCACAAAATCAAAGTCTGATTACATGGAGATGCTTGGGAATATGGTCAATACAGGTGACCGTATTGTGGGTGTTTCAGGGAAAAGGTGTACATTTGACCTCCATCATCTAGGATGTGACAATGATTAATAAAACTTCTCAATTTCTGCCCATTTTTTGCGCGGTCTTGCAGGCAACTGTAAGTCCATTTGTAAATCAAGACCTATCTGAGTTGGGCTCTGGGATGGTGCAATTGTTGAGAATGTGAGCTTATGGTTGTGTGGGGGTAAGGGTTGAGTGTGTGGGTGTATGTGTGTATCCCACAACTGTTGGGAAGGAGTGAAAGATGTTAGGGACAATAGAGCATGATCCACTGCTATATATAATACAAATCGAGGTGAGGGCGAAGGAAATGCATTTGGCAGTTGATCTACTTCAATTCGGTAAATGGCACTGTGTGCTCTTTTCAAAAGGATGGATCCCAGTCGGTTCAGGGCTATGGCATACAGGGGGTCGGGGTGTCTGCCGGGCATTGGGATGACAACCCAACTCAGGATGAGGAGGGCTTTTAGCGGGTGGAATAGTGGGGACCAATTGGAGGTTTACTTAGTAGCAATGCAAATATCATGGTACAGCTATATAGACACTCAATCATCATGTTACTTTTTAATGGTACGTTCACAAACATATATTTGATAAAAAGAATTGAGAGTTGTGTCTCATTATTGTAAGTGGTGAAATAAGTATAGCCAGTTACAAGTGTAATGGCCTAAGAATAATAAGAAAAGATGATCATTATTTACCTGGCTAAAGAGAACAAATATAATATCTATTGTTTACAGGAAACCCATCAACAGTTTTAGATGAAGTTTTGTGGAAAAAGAACTGGAGGGGGAATATATTTCTCCCATGGGGCAAAGAAATTCAAAAGGGGTGATGGTTTAACTTAACAATATTTTTTATCCAAATGTGCAAATTGTCCAAACAGATCCTCAAGGTAGATGGATTATTTTAAATATGTTATTGGACAATAAACAGATATGGCTTATTAACCTATACGGTCCGAATAATGACGATCCAAGCTTCTTTGAAAATATATATAAGAATTKATCAACTCTACAAGCAACACTAGACTCTATTATTATGGTGGGAGATTTTAATACGGTCTTAAATGCCTCTATGGACTTGAAAGGAAATCACACTACAAACTATCACCCTCAGGCACTTAAGGAAATCATAAATGTCATGGATATATTGGAATTAGTGCATATATGGAGACTTAAATACCCTGACCTAGTGAGATATACATGGCGGAGGCTTAATCAACCTAGTCGTCTTGACTACTTTCTTATGCCATTCTCTCTGGCACCAAAAGTTTAAATAGGGGAAGTGTTGATAGGGGACAGAATGCGGTCGGATCATCACATAATTGGCATATATATTACTCTTACAGAATTTCCACATGGGCGAGGATATTGGAAATTTAATCAAAGCGTACTAGATGATAAATTGTTTAGAACTAGGACAGACATAACATAGGTACAGCAGATCCCCGAATTGTATGGAACACTTTTAAGTGTGCCTTTAGAGGCCATGCAATTCAGTACTCATCTATAAAACAAAAGCAATTTAGATTAGAAGAGTCCATATTAACAAAGGAAATTGAAGGACTAACAGTACAGTTAGATAGCAATAAAAACGGTACCATAGAGGCACAGAATAAGTTAGAGGAAAAACAAAAATAAATGGAGGAACTTATTCAAGAAAGATCCAGTGTAATATATTATAAAAATAAAGCGAACTGGATGGAATATGGGGAAAAATGCAAYATAGAAATGCTACCAAAAAAAATGTATTAAAACTTACAAATGTTGGAGTCACGCATGATTCACCAAATGATATTTTGAAAAGAGGAAGTAAAGTACTTTAAGAATATGTTTTCNTTTCCGTCTCCTCCATCTCCACTAACTGAAACTAATTGTATGGATTTTTTCCCTAATAATAATGTAAAATTAACATCTGTACAGAAAGACTCATGTGAAGGCCAAATTACAGAGGTGGAACTTCTTGATGCAATTGGGGCCTTTAAGGATGGGAAAACTCCAGGGCTGGATGGCATACCAGYGGAAGTATACAAAAGTTTTTTTATATACTCAAAGGACCATTATTAGCATGTTTTAACCACTCCTATATAAATGGTAGATTATCAGACACGCAACAAGAAGGTCTGATATCATTATTACTGAAACAGGACCCAAGTGGTATATACAAAGATCCAGTCCATTTAGACAATTGGAGGCCTCTTACACTTTAGTGTTGTGATGCAAAAATCCTAGCAAAACGCTTGGCGCATAGAATTAAAAAAGTATTGTCAGATATTATTCATCCTAATCAGACAGGTTTTTTACATGGACGATACATTGGAGATAATATAAGACAAGTACTGGAAACAATAGAATACTATGAAATATCGGGGACACCAGGCCTGGTTTTCATAGCTGATTTTGAAAAGGCTTTTGATAAAGTACGACTGGAAATTATATATAAATGCCTAGAATATTTCAATTTGGGGGAATCTCTTATAAAATGGGTTAAAGGTATGTATAGTAACACTAGGTGTAAAATAGTAAATAATGGCTACATTTTAGAAAGTTAAAAACTATCTAGAGGAGTAAAACAAGGTTGTCCACTATCGGCATATCTATTTATTATTGCCATCGAAATGTTAGCTGTTAAGATGAGATCAAACAATAATATTAAGGGATTAGAAATCTGTGGCTTAAAAACTAAGGTGTCATTGTACGCGGATGATTCAKGTTTTCTTTTAAAACCACAATTAGAGTCTCTCCACGGCCTCATAGAGGATCTAGATACTTTTGCTATCCTCTCTGGATTAAAACCAAAATTATGATATTACGTATTGGATCACAAAAAAAAGCKAATTTAACATTACCATGTAGTTTACCAATTAAATGGTCTGACGGAGATGTGGACATACTCGGTATACAAATCCCAAAAGAAAGAAATGATCTCACTCCAATACATTTTTATAGAAAGTTAGCAAAAATAGATAAGATCTTGCTACCATGGAAAGGAAAA